>NC_051862.1:4948856-5096356 GCF_015732765.1 Culex quinquefasciatus
GGCACATTCGGATTTTGCTCCCCCTCCCCCAGCACTACTTCTTCCCCTGCTTTTGGATTGGCCTATGAAAGGATGCCACGATGCATTACCTCGAAGAAACCTTGAACACACCGTCGTTCTTGGTGTTGCCCTCTTGGGAGAGAGATGAAAAAAGAGGGAAATATAATCTGAGGTCAGCAGTTTCGCGCCACTTTGCCGGAAATGGACCGTTTTTGGCCTGCCAAGAGCGTGATGATACATGAAGGCCACCGGCGAACTGAAATCTGGATAGTATTGCTTCACTCGTTGAATGATGGCAAAGGGGTGGCTTCGGCTGATCTTGTCTGGAATTAATAATTTTCTTGTTGGAATTAAAAAAGGTTGAAAACTTGATATTTTATTTGGACATTTCATTTCATTTTTAGATTAACCAAAAGTTGGTGATATCGCCTCAGCTAGAAAAAAATACTTCAACACAAACTCACAATTCCCAAAAAAAACTAATTCCATCAAACAACATGACATCTCCATTGAAAAAGCCTAACGTGTTTCTTGCTTCTTTTCCGCGAATGTGAAGCAACAAATATCGTTGTTGATGAGACCTCGTTCCATCGTCGTAAAAAACAGGCGAACCAGACCAGAAACTGAAAAATTGAAGAAGGTACTAAATGTCACTCATCGAACACACACACACACGCACACACATGGCCAACCCACGTGCGTGACAGTCACAAATCGGCATTGGCGGAGAGATCTTCGAGAGGCCTCGAGTGAAAATGAAATATTTAACGACACACGTAATGATTACATATGTAGAAGCCTCATCGAGTGTCCCTGAAAAAAAAACCTCGTTCTGTTCTGAGTAATTTTCGCACTAAAGTCGAAGCACGTTTCGCACGATTTTTATTGTACAAGAAGAACTCTTCGACTGAGTCCTCGGTGACGATGTTTTAAGATAGCTCTTTGCTCGCGCGAAAAGCATCAAGTGATTGCCATAAAAAAGCTCTGCTAGTTGCACGTGCCACCCACCACACCCTTCGGATTCTTCTTCTCCAACTGCCAAACCCAGTAATTTTAAGCATTTGATGAAGCTCAATAAAAAGCTCCACCCCAGCAGCCAGCATTGGGCCGTGCTTCGTTGACGCAGACATTAAACAAGTCGCACAGAATTGACAAGTCGTTTCTGTTTCCGTGTTATTTTTTCTCTCTCACTCGAAATGAAGAACACGATGCGGAATTGTCGGCAGGCAGAATCCATTTAACCAAAACCCTAAATTTGAAAAACATCAACTGACGGGGTTTAATGTGCGCACTGATGCTTGATGTTCTTGGTGAGAGGGAAGGGTAGTTAGAGGTGTTTGATTTTTAATACAATTTTAAACAATTTTGTTCTAGGACTGGCATACGAGAACTAATCAAAAATATACTAAACTTTTCCGACTGCATAAAATTAGATAATAAATGTTTGTAGACAGTAAAAATAATTGCATTTTTTATCTTTTTTTGACTACCAACTTTTTCAAAACTTTTTTTCGTAAAATCGTGATAACTCGTGATGTTTACAAGAAAACTCCTTATGTCTATATATCAAAATTTTTGTAATTGTCTGCTCTACAACTTTGTAGAAAATTGTAACACTCTAAAAAATAACCCTGCAAAGTTAGAAAAAAACACGAAATTTCAAAATGAAATATTTTGTTCTAAATGAAAAAATGACCCTTCTGGGTCAATATAGATTCGAAAAGTACATTGAATTTCCCTTAAAATGACACTTTCCAAAATTTTTTACAGTCGAGTAACGGAAAATGGGAGAATTTTTAAAACTTTTTTAGTGTTTTTTTTTCGATGAAAAATACGTTTTTTCGGAATTCTGAGTACGCCATCAAATCGGGCGTCTAATTTTACATAAAAGTCCCTTTGACACCAAATTTATATCTCATCACCGTTTCAGGCTGCAAATTATTGAAAACACCTCTTTATTCGCATGTTCAAAAATGGAAGGGGTCGTACCGCCCCTCCGTCACGAGATATCAAAAAAACGGACCTCGGATTCGTGATCAAGGACAAAAGTTACCCCTTAGGACAAAGTTTCACGCAAATTGAAGAGGGGTCGGGGCAACTGCTGTGTGAGTTGGTGGAGAATTACCCATAAAAAAAATCATGATTTTATTATTTTATTCAAACATAAGAAATACAGTCCAGACTCGATTTTCCGAAAACTTTTCACTGTCTTTTTTTATTGCTGAGCTTAAGTGTGACCCATGAACTACTTTAAAGTGATTTAGGATGTTTTAATCGAAGATGACGGCTAAAATTGCGGTGATGAAATATTGAAAAATGGATTATGTAGTTAAATAGGCATTCAACAATTTAAATTTGAGTAAAATTTGGTCGTAGAGCTCGAATTTGATTTTAAAAGCAAGAAAATAAAAAGAAAGTGATTCTCAACGGGGGTACCGAGACTACTTGATTCACATGGCAGGAGGTACCGGGGCAGTGCGTGGCCGATTGGTTACGCTGTCCGCTTTGTAAGCGGATGATTCTGGGTTCGGTTCCCATCTGCTTCAACCTTCCATCGGATGAGGAAGTAAAATGTCGGTCCCGGCCTTGGTTGTTAGGCCGTTAAGTCATTCCAGGTGTAGGAGTCGTCTCCATGCCATAAGTACAAACAACACACCAAACCAAGCCTACTCTGGTGGAATCGCTGGCGGTGGTTGTACTCACAATCCAAAGGTCGTCAGTTCAAACACTGGGGTGGAAGGTTCCTTGGAGTAAAAGAGGTTTGGGTGCTCTACGTATTCAAGCCTCCAGACTCCTAGGCTCGAGCAGAAACTTGCAATAGAGACCACAAAAGACCCGGGGGTCGTTAATGTGGATGGTTTGTTTTTTTGTTGTTGTTTTTTTGGAGTACCGGCCTAGAAGAAGGTTGAGAATCGTTGGCTTAAGGGGTTACATACATGTAAATCGTCAAAAATGTCAGTGGTTGGTATGAGCAAATACTTAAACTTTGTTAAAATCTTTTTGCAGGACATTTAAATATACATTTTCATTTAATATCAAAATAAATATGAAGACATTTTGATGTACCATTGCCGAGATATAGCTATTTTAAGTTAGCAGTTTCAAAAAACGGATGCCACGATATCTCAACACTACTTTGACCAAATCGGCTCAAAATTTTGGTGAAGACTCATTAAACTTGTCCTGTGTGCATGATGAAGGCCGATTTTCAAAAACTTAATTTAAAAAAATATTTTTATGTTTTTTATATAAAAATAAATCATTAGATTGAAATTTTTGTATTATAAAACAATCTTAATTTCGAAATTGGGCTTCGTCATACACACGGTATTTGTCTTGGGAGTCTTCACCCCAAATTTCAGCCAATTTGGTCCATCCCATCTCGAAATATCGTGGCACTTGTAAATCAACTCGGTGTTTAGAGAAAAAACGTTCACAAAGTTTGACAGTTCGCTTTGCGCATGGCAAAGTTGTGAACTTGAATCGTCTCTTCCTCAGTTCAGTCACGAAATATTATCATGAAACTTTCAGGAGTGGTTGAAAATCATCGTTTAACAGTCAAAACCCGAAGCCTGCAAAATGCGTTACAGTAAATTTTCGCAGGCTTGGGAAATATGCAAAATAGCACCAAACTTCAATGTTTTATAGTGTTTTGGAATCGTCAGAATGTCTACTTTAACGAAAAAATATGCAAATTAGTGGATTTTTGGGCGGGGCTCGGGGGGGGGAAGGGGTGAACGAAAAAATATCCGAGCAAAATGCGTTACAGTAAATTTGTAAAATTTATATCTTATGCAAAACATGACCAAAACTCAAAGTTTTATAGTGCTTTGAAAAGGTCTTTACCTGAACTTTATGTTAAAAATATAAAAAGACTACATTTTCCAAAAAGTTTTACTAAAAAAGTTAAGTAAAGATTTATTGTTCTATATACTAACATCAGTAAGAGAATAAAAACATGACTTTTCATTAGAAACATAATCATGCGACATATCTAACTTCTCAAAATTTCATGAATAGTCAATCTGCAACAAAATTGAACCGATTCAGCTGAACCGGTTCAACCAACCGGTTCAATAGTTGTACCGGTTGAACATTTCTGGCACAAAATGTATCATGCGACATGTCTAACTCTTTCAAATTGCCTGAAAAGTCATTCTGTAACAAAATTGAACCGATTCAGCTGAACCGGTTCATCCAACCGGTTCGATAGTCGTACCGGTTGAACATTTCTGGCACAAAATGTATCATGCGACATATCTAACTTCTCAAAATTTCATGAATAGTCAATCTGCAACAAAATTGAACCGATTCAGCTGAACCGGTTCACCCAACCGGTTCAATAGTTGTACCGGTTGAACATTTCTGGCACAAAATGTATCATGCAACATGTCTAACTCTTTCAAATTGCCTGAAAAATCATTCTGTAACAAAATTGAACCGATTCATCTGAACCGGTTCATCCAACCGGTTCGATAGTTGTACCGGTTGAACATTTCTGGCACAAAATGTATCATGCGACATATCTTACTCTTTCAAATTGCCTGAAAAGTCATTCTGTAACAAAATTGATCCGATTCATCCAACCGGTTCGATAGTTGTACCGGTTGAACATTTCTGGCACAAAATGTATCATGCGACATATCTAACTTCTCAAAATTTCTTGAATAGTCAATCTGAAACAAAATTGAACCGATTCAGCTGAACCGGTTCACCCAACCGGTTCAATAGTTGTACCGGTTGAACATTTCTGGCACAAAATGTATCATGCTACATATCTAACTCTTTCAAATTCCCTGAAAAGTCATTCTGTAACAAAATTGAACCGATTCAGCTGAATTGGTTCATCTAACCGGTTGAAAAGTTATGCTTCCTTAAATTCTTTAATTTTTTTTAAATTTTTATATTCTCTAAATTCTTTAAATTCTTAAAATTCTTAAAATTCTTTCATTTCTTTAATTTTTTAAATTCTTTAAATTCTTTAAATTCTTTAAATTCTTTAAATTCTTTAAATTCTTTAAATTCTTTAAATTCTTTAAATTCTTTAAATTCTTTAAATTCTTTAAATTCTTTAAATTCTTTAAATTCTTTAAATTCTTTAAATTCTTTAAATTCTTTAAATTCTTTAAATTCTTTAAATTCTTTAAATTCTTTAAATTCTTTAAATTCTTTAAATTCTTTAAATTCTTTAAATTCTTTAAATTCTTTAAATTCTTTAAATTCTTTAAATTCTTTAAATTCTTTAAATTCTTTAAATTCTTTAAATTCTTTAAATTCTTTAAATTCTTTAAATTCTTTAAATTCTTTAAATTCTTTAAATTCTTTAAATTCTTTAAATTCTTTAAATTCTTTAAATTCTTTAAATTCTTTAAATTCTTTAAATTCTTTAAATTCTTTAAATTCTTTAAATTCTTTAAATTCTTTAAATTCTTTAAATTCTTTAAATTCTTTAAATTCTTTAAATTCTTTAAATTCTTTAAATTCTTTAAATTCTTTAAATTCTTTAAATTCTTTAAATTCTTTAAATTCTTTAAATTCTTTAAATTCTTTAAATTCTTTAAATTCTTTAAATTCTTTAAATTCTTTAAATTCTTTAAATTCTTTAAATTCTTTAAATTCTTTAAATTCTTTAAATTCTTTAAATTCTTTAAATTCTTTAAATTCTTTAAATTCATTAAATTCATTAAATTCTTTAAATTCTTCAACTTCTTTAAATTCTTCAAATTCTTTAAATTCTTTATATTCTTTAAATTCTTTAAATTCTTTAAATTCTTTAAATTCTTTAAATTCTTTAAATTCTTTAAATTCTTTAAATTCTTTAAATTCTTTAAATTCTTTAAATTCTTTAAATTCTTTAAATTCTTTAAATTCTTTAAATTCTTTAAATTCTTTAAATTCTTTAAATTCTTTAAATTCTTTAAATTCTTTAAATTCTTTAAATTCTTTAAATTCTTTAAATTCTTTAAATTCTTTAATTCTTTAAATTCTTTAAATTCTTTAAATTTTTAAATTCTTTTATTTTTTAAATTCTTTAAATTCTTTAAATTCTTTAAATTTTTAAATTCTTTAAATTCTTTAAATTCTTTAAATTCTTTAAATTCTTTAAATTCTTTAAATTCTTTAAATTCTTTAAATTCTTTAAATTCTTTAAATTCTTTAAATTCTTTAAATTCTTTAAATTCTTTAAATTCTTTAAATTCTTTAAATTCTTTAAATTCTTTAAATTCTTTAAATTCTTTAAATTCTTTAAATTCTTTAAATTCTTTAAATTCTTTAAATTCTTTAAATTCTTTAAATTCTTTAAATTCTTTAAATTCTTTAAATTCTTTAAATTCTTTAAATTCTTTAAATTCTTTAAATTCTTTAAATTCTTTAAATTCTTTAAATTCTTTAAATTCTTTAAATTCTTTAAATTCTTTAAATTCTTTAAATTCTTTAAATTCTTTAATTTCTATAAATTTTATAAATTCTTAAAATTCAGAAAATTCATAAAATTCTTCAAATCTTTTAAATTTTTGAGATCCAGATGGCGCTGGTCTCGTCCACAGCTGTCAAAGTGATAAATTCGTGTAAAAATTCAATTCCCTAAAAATTTTGTCGACCGGTGCAAGAAAATCGGAGTTGATCCTCATGAGTTATTAGCACAGCGATAAAAAAAATATCGGCTTATGTACTTGACAATATAACCACATGGACACTTAAAGAGGGTGGAGGGTTGGGGTGTATAGGGATTTTCCACGAGGGGGTGGGGGGATTTTGAGATTTCCAAATAAGTGTCCGCGTGGTTTATGGATGGTCCCTAAGGGGTATACAGTCCAGACTCGATTATCCGAAGGTTTGTATGGGACTTCGAATAATCCAATCAATTTTTTCCGTATTTTTTATTTTCATATTGTAGGCATCAAATTCGAGTCTGAAACAGCATATTAGTCAAATTTGAATATGTTATTGCCTTTTAGATAAAAAAATGCATTATTTAATATGTCTTGGAATTGAAAAATCTAGATTATTTTAGCTACTTGCTTATTTGTTGTTTATAAATTTAAGCTCGACCATAAAAAATAAGACAAAAAAAAATGTTTTTCGTGATTCGATTATTCGAAGTGTTTTTTCGAGGCCTTCAGATAATCGAGTCTGGACTATTTTGAAAGTATATAAGAAAATACTGGAAATTTTAACCTTTGATTTTTACCAGCCTAATAGATTTCGAAAAAATTGACAAAAATTGGGTAGATCTTGATGAAAAAATATTGTTCAGGCATTTTGGATATGTTTATTCTACAACAATTAAACCCGTTCAGTTAACTGACTCGGTTCAGTTTTGATACTGAATTACTATTCAGGCAATTCAAACAGTTTGATATGTCGCATGATACTTTTTTGCAAGATATTTTCAACCGGTGCAATTATTGAACCGGTTGGATGAACCAGGAGAGCAACGGTTCAATTTTGTTACAGAATGACTTTTCAGGCAATTTGAAAGAGTTAGACATGTCGCATGATACATTTTGTGCCAGAAATGTTCAACCAGTACAACTATCGAACCGGTTGGATGAACCGGTGCTGCTGAATCGGTTCAATTTTGTTACAGAATGCCTTTTCAGGTAATTTCAAAGAGTTAGACATGTCGCATGATACATTTTGTGCCAGAAATGTTCAACCGGTACAACTATCGAACCGGTTGGATGAACCGATTCAGTTGAATCTGTTCAATTTTGTTGCAGATTGACTATTCATGAAATTTTGAGAAGTTAGATATGTCGCATGATACATTTTGTGCCAGAAATGTTCAACCGGTACAACTATCGAACCGGTTGGATGAACCGGTTCAGCTGAATCGGTTCAATTTTGTTACAGAATGATTTTTCAGGCAATTTGAAAGAGTTAGACATGTCGCATGATACATTTTGTGCCAGAAATGTTCAACCGGTACAACTATTGAACCGGTTGGATGAACCAGTTCAGCTGAATCGGTTCAATTTTGTTACAGAATGATTTTTCAGGCAATTTGAAAGAGTTAGACATGTTGCATGATACCTTTTGTGCCAGAAATGTTCAACCGGTATAACTATTGAACCGGTTGGGTGAACCGGTTCAGCTGAATCGGTTCAATTTTGTTGCAGATTGACTATTCATGAAATTTTGAGAAGTTAGATATGTCGCATGATACATTTTGTGCCAGAAATGTTCAACCGGTACGACTATCGAACCGGTTGGATGAACCGGTTCAGCTGAATCGGTTCAATTTTGTTACAGAATGACTTTTCAGGCAATTTGAAAGAGTTAGACATATCGCATGATACATTTTGTGCCAGAAATGTTCAACCGGTATAACTATTGAACCGGTTGGGTGAACCGGTTCAGCTGAATCGGTTCAATTTTGTTGCAGATTGACTATTCATGAAATTTTGAGAAGTTAGATATGTCGCATGATTATGTTTCTAATGAAAAGTCATGTTTTTATTCTCTTACTGATGTTAGTATATAGAACAATTAATCTTTACTTAACTTTTTTAAGTAAAACTTTTTGGAAAATGTAGTCTTTTTATATTTTTAACATAAAGTTCAGGTGAAGACCTTTTCAAAGCACTATAAAACTTTGAGTTTTGGTCATGTTTTGCATAAGATATAAATTTTACAAATTTACTGTAACGCATTTTGCTCGGATATTTTTTTGTTCACCCCCTCCCCCCCGAACCCCGCCCTAAAATCCACTAATTTGAATATTTTTTCGTTAAAGTAGACATTCTGACGATTCCAAAACACTATAAAACATTGAAGTTTGGTGCTATTTTGCATATTTCCCAAGCCTGCGAAAATTTACTGTAACGCATTTTGCAGGCTTCGGGTTGTACAGGGAATTTTTTTTCTTCGGGTCTTGACTGTTAAGTGAATTAGAGAATTTTCTGTAATTGAATATTTATATGAAATTTTGAAATTTTCTTCATGTATGTAACCCCTTAAAAGATGTGGGGTTTTTTTTCCCAAAACACATATAATAAAATATAGATCATACAAACTACTTATTTTGTGCAAAAATAAGAATTTAAAAAATCACTGAATTAGTTTTTCCGCGTACCTATTTTTTTTTTTTTTACTATTTTTTTACTGAATAGTCCCCATTAGAGGGTAACGAGCGCAAATTCCCGGGAAATCGACCAGTTTTTTGCCTCTCGATTCGCGGGAAATTTGGTCGAGACTCCCGGGAAATTTTATACTTATAAATATCGAAGCAACATTATTTAAGCTAATCAAAAAAACAATTGAGAAATTCTAAATTGTTTAGAACATTGGGCTCACTTATTTTTTTATTTTTTTTTATTTAAATTTGTTAAAAATACTAATAATTATAATTGAGATAAGCCAAAACAATATTGATTCCAAAATTAACCTTACAGCATACTTGACAGTTACACCCTAAAAATGGAAAACTTAAAAAAATTGAATATTTTTTTGTATTTATTAAACCAAGTTAAAATACGTTAAATTTTCATATCCTTCCCCTTTTTTGGTGCCAAATAGTCATTTTGAGACTCGCATCAACCTTAATATTAAACTATATATTGAAAAAAAAAAAAAAATAAAGATCTGGCATTGTAAAGTTAAAGGTCTGCAATTGTGAACATTCGGGATTTTCTGACAACTATAAAAATTTCATCAGTGAATAATTACAGTTGATTATTGATTAATTGTAAATAAATTTGTTGAAAAAAAAAATACAAACTTATTATTTTTCTTTTTAAATTACTGGCACTTTTGGCATAATTGAAAAAAAATCCCGTGTCCCGGGAGTTCCCGGGAAATTGCAAAATTCAACTCTCGATTCCCGGGATATTGAAAATCTCGAGAATCGTCACCCTCTAGTCCCCATCAATACCTACAACTTTGCCGAAGACACCAAATCAATAAAAAAATCCATCTCCGGTCAAAATCGGCAGATTTCGTAGTGAATTGAGTTTTTTAAAGAAAATATTTAATTACTTATAAAATATCGCATGGAGCCACCAATTTCTGCGCTAAATTTATAGTTTTCTGTTGCAATAAAATAACATATTCTTGATTTTGTAATGTTGATTAAAAAAGTGATGCTCAATGTACATCACTTCTTTCACACTTAACGAAGCAATCATTCCTAGCAAGCTTCGTTGGTTTGATTCGTGTTCTTTTTCTTCTCTTGCACTTTATTACATTCATAAAGTACGATTTCCACGATTCCTCTTTTTATCGCATTTAACCGTTACAGTTGGGGCGGAATGCAAAAAGCAGGTGTTTTCCACCCACCCCTTTATTTCCCGGGACGGAAGGATCTTGATAATGCTGATGACGGTTAAAAGTCAACGTCTCTCTCCCTCCGGAAAGGAGTGGTAAAAATCGAAACGCTAAATAATTAATTAACGGCGCTGCTAAAACTGGGAACTGACTTACGTTTTACGAGCCTTCTTGGCCCGATTTGGTGGTTCTAAATTTTATTGGGGGTGGTTTTTGCGAAACCAGGCAACAGGGGTCTCTTTAAAAGTTTGCTCTCTTTCGAGTGGAAATTGATGGTTGTTTGAAGAAACAGATTGCGCTGTGGCTGGATGACCTCTATCGGTTAGTGAATTTGGCGGTGGTTTTAGGAGCGCGGTCATAAAGCTGAAATGGCGATGAACTTGACTTGTTTTAGGTTGATTAAAAGCTGGTACTATTGTGTGTTACCCTTCAGCTCGATGTCAAGTTCTCTCTGACAGTGTGTCTCCCGCACTTGAGGGAAAAAGTGTTTTCCACCAACGAAGCAAAGCTCGGATTTTGATTTATATCTTTATGGAGACAAATTTGAGCTAGCGTGCGGTAAAAGCTTCAACATTTGTTGTTATTTTTTTCGGTTGCTAGTTTGGTCGCACACAACTCGTACATCATCATGTTTCCAAGCGAAAACACGTGGAAAGCGCGTTGAACAGTGAGGTTTTCCCGAGACAAAGGGGAACCAGTCCGCGTTTTGTGTGTCGCCAGATTGTTGTTGTTATTTTTGAGGGAAAGAGATAGGGCGATGGCTTTTGTTGAAGGTCCATCCCCCGAAGGGGACGAGGGACAAACCATACTTGAAAATTTGTCTGGAATATTATGCTGTTTTGAATGCAGCTGGGGTAAGGTTGGTTGCTGGGGGAAAGGAGGTACTTTTTTCCTTAACCCCCCGGTGAGATGCACGAAATTTATCTGCATCAGACAGAGGGTGACAGAAGGTTTTTGAGCGGGTCAACGCTTTGGTGCTGGTCAGTTTAACGAGTGGAATTTTCAATTAGGTTATTACAAACGGTAATTAAAGTGAAACAGAGTAGTAGAATAGTGGGAATGTAAGAAAAAATAAATTGAACACTTGAAAAAAAAAAATCATATATAATGACTTGAAGTCACATCAAAAATTCAAACTTGAAAAAGTTTTCCTGATTTTGAAAAATTATACAAATCATAATGGAAAATTATGGCATCTACTTAACGAACCTCCATGCTTATCCAAGGACGATTTAATGCCCAAATTATGACATTCTGAATCGGGTTATGTAAACTTTAAACTATGGTATTTGATTGCCTGCGCCACGTGTGCCAGAGAGGTGTCCTAATTTAATCCATTCGACAGCTTACCGCCTACACCACCAACCGCCGCTGGCAATCGAATAAAACTGTCAAAGCATCCCCGTGGTGAAGCAGCTTTATTGACACTGTAAACCCGAGAGATACACCCACACTCAACAAACGTTGTCAAACTGACTGACGAGCATCCAAACACACACACACACACACACACACACACACACACACACACACACACACTATCTATCTACGACAAAACATAAACATCCTCACAAAACACGTTTATTAAAAGCGTTTCGCCTGCAAAACTATTAACGTAAATCTCAAATTTATGTGTTAATAATTTATCATCATAAATTTAAGCCAGAGGCGGTCTCTGGAAAAGGAGGAGACTTCCCGCTTCCCGTCCTCCTCAACCCCACCCCAAAAACTTTTCCACCCATCCTTCATGATGAGTTGGGTGGTTGGGTAATGAGAGGGTGGAATAGTTTAGCCCTGACGGGAGGGATGAGCTGCTGCTCCAGTTGGTCTGATGAGTTTTGCGAAAATTCAGAGTTTCTGCTGCTGCTGCTGCTGGAAGGAGTCAGCAAAAAGAACGAGTTAAACTGTCTGCTTTCCGCCAACGCTTTATTTGTTCGTTTTCTTAGGAGGGGGTCGTTCATTAAAAATGCTTTGATTATTTAGAATTTTGGAGATGTTTCGAATTAAGAAAAAAGTTGAAGAAAATTTTTAAGCTGCATTTTTATACGTTATTTCCGAATGACCCCGTGGCGCGTGACCGTGAAGCAATTTTCCTCGTCGTCCTTAGCGTCTCGGAGAAAAAGACAGTGTTGTACACACTCGTACTCCTGTTGGAAATTACTGTAGACCGAAACGGCAAAAGAAGTTGGGGATAAGGGGAAAATTTACAATCCACTGCTACTTCAGTCTTAACTCATTTTGTTGTTTCAGCTGACGAGACGCAGTTGCGTTGGCTCTTTTTATTCTTCTTTTTTTAATTTTCTTTCCATCTTTTGGTTGTTTCACAAACAGTTAATGCCAGAGGCAGATTTTCTGAGTCAACTTGTTATTTTTGATTGATTTGGATTGTATTTCAATATTTTTCAAGATTTGAGTTTTTCACTTTCCTAAATTCCTAAAGAATTCAATAAGTCTTAAGAATACCGCAATTTTCGGTCTCTTAAATATTTTAACCGAAAACCTCGTGCAATTTTACATAAGTTTGTCTTATTTTTATCTTACCTGATTTTTAGGAGAGACATGCCATCTTGCATTTTTCGTAAATTTTTTTTGCAAGATCTTAGGCTATTTCCTCAAAAAATTTGAACAAAAAAAATTGTCACACTACTTTTGAATTTTACGTTTAAACTTAAAAATATAAAAAAAAAACTCATAGAAGTGACGTGTATTTTACTTTCAGTGTAGTTTTTCAGAAAGCCTGTCCAGTTTCCTAAAAGTTTGTCTTTGAACACTTTTTGATAAGATGCAACGGCTTCGAGATACAGATATAAAAAAAAAACAAAATACAAAACTATCTAAAAAACTTACGCCCTTCTCAAAGGTTATTTTCGAGTGAAACTGGATCCATATACACAAAAATGGATTATTGAGGCCTAGGATAACAAGTCTACTAATTTTCATTGAAATCGGAGAGGGTCGGGTACAAAAGTACCAAAAAAAATCCCGATTAGAGCTGGAATTGCTCAATTATGATCGTTTTAAAAATTGTTGTTGATTTTCGGCAAGCAGAAATGTTTGAATAACTCATTTTGCCAACATCGGGATGGCACTGTTTTTAAATCTTATGTTTTTTATTTGTTCATTGAAATGAAAAACTTGTTGGCATCTACGTTAAAAAAAACTGTTGTGGTCATTTGAGCATGTTTGATCCTTCATTTTTGAAGACATTGTATAATGATTAAAAAATATTGTAAATTAATTATTATTCATCTCAAAAATTTAAAAAATAATAATTTTAACAAAAATTGTTAAGAAAACACACTAAACGTTTTATAAATTTATGGCAATCTGGCTTAGGGGAAAGTGGGGCAAGTGTAACAAGCTAAGGAAATAAAAAAATTGTCGGATTTTATTATAATCATCTTATTCTAGGTCTTGACTAAGACATTGTTTAAACAAGTTTTTAAAAAAATCCTGTTTTTTAATGTGAAAAATTGATTTTAAAATTTTTGATTTTCCGTACGTTCTACTCAACTAGTGGGGCAAGACGAGCAACCCGTTGGGGCAAGAGGAACAATGCATGAAAAAATATGGTAATTTGCTAACAATTGAACTGTTATCACTTAGATACATCAGATTAGAATGTATTTGAATGGTTTCTTCCATTTTTAGATTAAATAATAATATTTTACTTAAAATTTTATCGTTTTTACGAAAAAAAAAATACTACTTCGATGATAAATAGTAAATTTTCATAATATCACTATACTTTGTATGTAAATTTTTTTTAACGATTGTTTATCAGTTTTTAAGTACTTTCATGTATTTATTTATTTATTTAAAACCATATGGTACACTTGCCCCACCTGAACAAGATTTTTTAAAAGCTCTCAACAAAAATAACCAAAAGTTAAATCATACTTTGTAATAGGTGCATGTCATTTGTAGGGACACTACTGATCTAGGGAAAATAGCATTTTGATAAAATGAGCCTTAAAACGAACCCTAAGCCTTATTTTGTACTTTCCAAATATTATAAGAAAACAAAGGTTTCGAAAAAAAACTTCATTAAATCTTATGCCCCGTGGCGTTTACGTCATTTTGGCGGTTATGTGGTAGTAGAATCAGCTAATTGCATTGCTAGCAACAATTCCTCATACTGGAAATAATCAAAATTGTACAAATTACGGCCGTAGGAGCGATTGTTCCTCTTGCCCCATATGGTCGTCTTGCCCCACCTTCCCCTACTCATTTCTTTAAAAATATTTATTTCACTAATATCCCTAAACTTTACTTTGAAGTTTCACAATAAAATTTTATATGAATTTCAAATTTGGATTTCTTCTTTCTATGTGTTGCTAATAATCCATTGTTTTACATGATTTACATTATTGCTAAATGGAAATTTTGTTTTCTTGCATCGTTTTGTAATGCGAAAAAAGTATTCTTCTCTCTATTATTCATTTCAAAAAGAAAAACAAACAAATGCAAACGAAAGATTTTATTTGTTTTGTCCCGAACAAAAAATATTTATGATTTACAAAACAAAGCAAAATACAAAGAATAAGATCAAATAGCAACATCTGATTGCTATAAAAAGTGAATGATTTCAATTTGATATTCTAAAATTTGATGATTTGAAATAAAACTAAATTTTTGAATAAAATTTTTGATAAAGTGCAACATTTTAAATTTGGATGTCTTGATTTTTTTAAAAATATGTTCCACATTTAGCAATTTAAAAGTATACATACAGCAAAACATACAGTTCACAAATCTGAGAAAATTTCCTGAATTATTCTGTTTTGTTATTGTCAATTGGGATGATGTCGGTCAAACATTCAATGTTACATCCTTTGGAAATGTAAGTATTGATTTCAAATTTTGAAAATATTGTTTTCAAAATTATTGGAAAATTTCTCGAATGATTCATATTTTAACATTGAAAATCGGACCATTAGTTGTTGAGATATGGACTTTAGAAAATGGTGGGTTGTGTGGGTGAGACATAAAAAACATAAATTTTCCTGTTTTTAAACTTTTGCATAGCAATATCTATGCAACTAAGGATCGTTTTAACAAAGTTCAAAAAAGCAAAATAAAGAGAAATTTTTCAGGTTTTCAAAATATTTTTTTCAAATGTATGCAACCGTGGGAACTAATTAAAAAAAATCAATAACTGTGACTATTTTCGAATAAGTTACCTAAAAAATGCTATAAATTGAAAATGGAGCACTTTATATAAATTTTACTAAAGTACTTTTGAATTGCAAATTCAATTTTTGCGATCAAAATTTCGATTTAAAAAACTTTATTGATTCAACTTGCAAATCAAGTTTTAGTGACATAAAAAGAAATTTAAAATCACCATAAAAATTCTTTACCGTGTATAATTTTTTTAAGTGTAGTCCTTGTTCATACCTATAACTTTGCCGAAGACACCAAATCTTTAAAGGATACAGATTTTAGAATCTTCATATATCATTTTTGTATGGACTGCTGCCAAATTTGCATGGAAAATTATATGGACAAATTAATGATGCAAAATGGCTTCTTTGGCAGCAAAAAAGTTTCAGCCGGATTAAAAAATAAAAAAAAAAATGGATTGACTGAAATCTCAGAGAATTGCTCTATTTATTTGGAAAGATTGGAATGATTCACGAATTAAAAATTAAAACTTTGATATTTAAAAAAGTACCAGTAGTTCTTATTGTTATTTAGTTACAAAGTTCAGCAACTTTATGTTAATATTCCGATTCGTGAGAGACAATTTTCTCGCCGTTTTCATTTCATTTAATTTATTGGATTGTTTTGGCAAATGCATCAGTTCAGTAACTAACCTAAACTGAGATATAGGGTATCTTTCAACACCTGAATAATTCAATCGGGGTTAGAGTTTACTGGTATATGCCAGAAAGATTTGAGCAGGGGAAGGCAAAAAATTACAAAATATCCTTCAAAATATTATCTCGCGAAAAACAAATTTTGAGGCGGTAACAAATAAAATTTAGATGTAGAATCAAAATTGGTTTACTTGACCTGTTATTAGCTTAAAAATTGCTTCAAAATGAAAACGGTGCAATTTATTTAAAAAAATAAAAAAGCTGAGAAAATTTAGCTTCCAAGAAAATACATCCAAACCTTCATTAACGATACCGTCGATGATGCTTTGTTGCTACTTCACACCATTCCCATCAAGCCTCAGGGAAGTAAGTTCTGCGTCTAGCTCCGTTGCCACCACCACCGCCCGAAGGCTGCTTTCACATAAATAAATTATGTGCAATAATTAAACTTAATTATGGAACACGGGCTCAAGGCGCTCAAGGGTGCGAGATGTTGCACTAGAAGAACCCATTTGCGAACCCATAAAAAACATGCAAGCGGATAAATTAAGGCGAAATTTGGCTAACTATTATTGCTGCAATTTTCGTGGCTTGCAAAAGTTTACCCCCCCTCTTGCGGAACCAAAAGCAAATCTTTGTGCGGTTTTCCCGAAGGGAGGTTGAGGAAAATTTTCCCAAATCTGCGGGTGATGAATTGTGGTGAACGTGCAATTCTTCAGATTGCTGGCAGATATTTCCAACGAAAATCATAATTAAAATCGCTGTCTCTTCTGTCTACAAGCTTATCTGGTTCACTTCGAGGATTGTGGAAATGCACTGTGAGTGATCCTCAAAAAAAAAAAGAAACCCTGAAAATTCTAGGAAATTGAGAAAATCTTAGAAATCCAAAAAAGCAACTTTTAAAAAGATTCAAATATTTTAAGAAAAAAAAGTCTCAAGTATCTTTCAGTGTGCACTCGAGCCAAATCTGGAAGATGAGCCGGTCACAGACGGTTTCCGCGCGAATCTCGAGGATATGTCCGTGTCACGCAAGGCAAACAGACGGCAAACATGGCCTCTGGTTGCGGGAAAACGACAATAACGCTGCCGCCGGGTGGAGACGCGAACGTGGCGGCCACCGTTGTAGAACAACCGTAGTCCATAATCTTCAACATGATCAACACTGTTGTCGTCTTTGTCTCGACAAGTGAAGTTCACATTTCCAACTGAAAAGTTCCCGGGAGGAGGGTAAGGTGGGGATAATTCTCGAAGCAGCTCTCCAGTTCATAAACATGGCTGTGATGTTGTGAGAGCTGCCAAAAATGTCGTCTTGCAAACCCAAACAAGCAAACACACACAGAGCCAGAATCACACGCTAAATTGAACGGAGACACACACACACACACACACACACACACTTGGCCTGGGCTCGAACTAGGCCCGGCTGCCATCTCAAACTGTCACCCATCTCAAAAACGGACGCCGAGTTCCGGACCAGATTCTGCTGCTGGTTCTCTACTCTAGGTTCGGTGTTCTGGTTCTGGCTTTGGCTTCGGTTCTGGTGCTGGTGCTAGTTTGTCGGTTAGCGTGTTTACACTCGCAGGTCCTTCACTTCTTGCGGGGCAAGCCTTCTGGAGAAGCGGTAGGGAGGTTCTAATAAATGTTTCAACATTTAATTGTTTTTTTTTTTTATTTTAACAAACTTAATGAAAGTGAAGCACTGATATGGAAATATTTACAAAATAACGCAAAACATTACAAAACGAGCACAATTTTTTGAGGTAATGCAAATTAAAGATAGAGTTTGAAAAAAAGAAATGCGTCCATCCCGGGAATTCCCGGGACATAATTCCCCGGATTTTTCAAAAACCGGGAAATTCTGGAAATTCTCGAAATAAGAAAAAAATGGAATGGAAATTCAGATTCGGTTGTGAAAATAGATAAACAGTTGAATACCGTAAACCGGGGTAAATTTGATAGGATTTCAATTTGTTTTTGGAATATTTTCCAACAGGTAAGGTTTTTCTCAAGATTATTATTTTTAAAACATGTACTGGGGTAGACCACCAGTCCATGCACTATTTTGGCAAAAAAGTTTTTTCAATCATGTTTAGAAAAAAAAAAAACGTTAAAAATTCTTAGTTTCAATTCCGGGGTGACTTTGATAGTCATAGTTTTTCAGGTTAAAATCATATTTAAGATGTTCAAACTTTATTTGTCCGCTAAATGTACCATCACTAAAGTAGCTGATATAGTTTTAAAGAAAAAAAATCAATTTTTATATTTATTTAACTAAGTTTATAAGCTTTTTAGCAAAATACATATAAATTTTAGGAAAAAATGTTAAAAAGTCGGAATTTTACCTGAAATTTGTTAACACTAGTTTTGTTTGTAAAATTATCGATTTATATTGCATTTTATACTGAATTCAAAGCACGATTCACAAGTTTTCACATTTGACATGAAATTTGTTCAACAGAAATTGCCATTTAATTTGGAGATTTTTTTTTAAATTGTGTTTCAAAAACACATATTATTTATTATTTACAAACTTTTTTTACCTTCTCCTAGTGGAAAATTGTCCAAAGAATCCGAAAATGCATTCCGATTTCCGATCAAAAATCATGTTCATTGAGAAAATCAATACACTTTGAGAAGTTTAAAATAATGACTTTCATCAACATTTTCTTAACTATAGTTAACTAACTTTTTAAACTTGTCAAAATTTTATGAAAAGTTCTTCTTGAGGTACTTTGAACACTTCTCTACCACGGTCAGTATGTTTCTAAACCATTCCTTACGGTTTTTAATTGTACTCTTCATTTTGCGGAAAAATCGCAAACCTATCAAAGTCACCCCGGCTATCAAAGTCACCCCATTTTACGGTACTTAGAAATATTCGTCATAAATCAGCATTGATCAGGCTTATGAGGGGAAATTGTGAAAATTTTAGTTTACAGTTCCGCAAACAAATATAATAAATAAACATAAATTTAATGACTGTTTCATAAATTATCCGGGATTCCAAAAATATGTTTCCCGTTTCCTGAGAAATTCAAACCTCGAGAAAAAAAATAATTTTTTGATTTGAAAATAATGGTCATTTCGTTCCTGAGATTTAAGTTTTGCTAGTGAAATCCAAAAAGCACTTAATTTTTAAATGCCGATAAGTATTGTTCTAAATTTTAATATTAAAAATGAAACAATCCTTACGATTTTTGTTCTCTTAGATTTTTTCACAAACCATTATTTTAAATGGGTGAAAAATTATAGGAATTCTTTAAAATTTCGCAATATATTTCGAGATGTTCAATAATGTTTATTTAAATTTCAATGAATCTGTGTCAAAATAAGCCATTTAGCATAATAAATTCTAACAGTTTCCATAAAACTTTGAGGGCTGGTCATAAAAAATGTGCATTTGAATATTCGAAAAGTAGTATCTTGAGAAGAGATTTCCAAACTGATCGATTTAGTGACTACAGCAAAGTTTAAGGTTATAATTAGGACTTTTCAGAAAAAATGGAATAGCTACGAATAAAATCTGCATTTTTTTATTTAATTTTTTTATTTAGCGTTAATTCATTGAAAATGCGGGTCTCGTGACGCAGGGGTAGCGGCTTCGGCTGCCGATCCCGATGATGCTATGAGACGCGGGTTCGATTCCCGCCTTATCCACTGAGCTTCTATCGGATGGTGAAGTAAAACGTCGGTCCCGTTTTCTCCTGTCTCGTCAGAGGCGCTGGAGCAGAAATCCCACGTTAGAGGAAGGCCATGCCCCGGGGGGCGTAGTGCCAATAGTTTCGTTTTCGTTTTTCATTGAAAATGCAATTTCCAAAATACTTAATTTTAATTTTCATTTTTTTATATATATTTTAGCGGAAAGGCATCTTTATAGCTAAAGTTTTGAAGATGGTGTAAAATCTGGTACCGGAAAGGGATCATCCATAAACCACGTGGACACTTAAGGTTGTCCACGCTTCATACAACAAAGATTTTTATGTATGGACAATTTTCCACGATGGGGGGGTGGGGGAGGGGGGTTGAGATTACCAAAAAAGTGTCCACGTGGTTTGTGGATGGTCCCAAAGAAACATTTGTGAAAAAATGTATTTTTTTTTTTTTTTTGAAAAACAAATCAATAATATTTCAAAACCAGTTTTTTGTTATTTAAAAATATATCATGCTGAATATTTTATGCAAAAAAATAAATAATAGATGATCTTAAAAATTTCCGTTTTTTCCATTGTTGATGTTATTTGCTATTGGTCTGTTTTGTTTTTTCAATGTTGAAAAGTAAAACTTTTGTGAAATGTTTTGCCATTTTTGCATAAATAAATTTAGAATTTTTAGAATAAAGAATAATTTTTCATAATTTTTTTATCTCTTTTTAGATTAAATAAAAAGTAATCAATTTAAAGAGGTAAATAACTGTTTTTGAACATTTTCAAATAAATGGCTGGATTTTCGATTTTCTAAATTGAATTATGAAAATTAAAATTTGAGTTTCAAAATTTTGTTCAAATTATTTTTTAATTAAATTTACAATTTTTTCTTGCTTAAAAATAAATGCTACAAAACCAAATCATGCAGCACTAATTGAAACATTTTATTTTAAACAAAAATATGATTGAAGATATTGAGATTTTTTTTCGTTTACCAATATATTTTTTCGTATTTGCCCTAATCAGTACCTATAACTTTGCAAAGAACAGCATCTCGACCGGTTAATTCCCTTCTCTTGATACTTGATTGTATAATAATGTACCCATTTTCATTTAAAAGAGATAAAAACAAAATTTAACATGAAGATAAAGTTTTACAAATTCTAGGTTTTCATTTTTTCAAAAAATGTATAAAAAACACAGCATAAAATATGTTCAGGTTTAATTGATATCCAAAAATAATGTTAAAAATGCTGATATTTTTAAAGATATTTTGTCTCTTTATTATTTAACTAATTCCTGATCAAACGCCCCATCATTTCGCGAGATGGTGCAAAACATCGAAGGATTATGATTAAAAATAAAGGTGTTTATGTGTTTATGAGAATAATGTGTTTATGAGAATGAAACCGTATATTTGAATTTTAAGCTCTTAAAACAACTTTAGAGCAAAAAATCAATTGGTTCACCTAAAGACTAGTTATTCTTTTTAAATTATCGCTAGAATAAAAAAAAATAAAATTATTTATAATATCAATCTAATATCAAGCTTTTCTTGACAAAAGTATCTTCTTTGAAAGCTCGTTTCAGAGGAAACTAACTTCTGATCAAATAAGTTTGTAAATTGATTTAATATGCTAATATTTGAGTTTAGTTTAAATTGGATTAAATTACTTTCCTCATAAAATAAAACAAAATAATCTTTTCAAGCAATGTAGTTTGATTCGTTTATGAATGATTTTAATTAAGAGTTAGAACCACCCCACCCATTCACTCAACTCAGCACCAAACCCGCAACACTGTTCAAGTGTTTTGATGGTGGTGTGGGGGCGGTTGTAGTTGCACGGTGGATGGAATAAATATCACTTCCACATTATGCTACTGTGTACACACACACCCTCACTCGCACACACACACACTACTCGCCGACAAGTGAGACACAGCCGTGAGTCGTTATTTATGATTATGTCATGCTTGTTTATAAGTTTCGGTGTTCCATTACGTGCTCAACGATGTGCAGTTTGATGAATGAATGGGGGCTCGCTCGGCCGAGCAGTGTTGCCAACCCCTGCTACCAACAGTGCGGCCCCACAACGGAATGCTGCAGTTAGGAGCAGATTTTCAAGAGCACTGTTTTATATTTTGGATTTTTTTTTGATTTGGCAGCGATGCAAAGTTATTGGAATCCAACAGTTTTAGCTTGGTATTGAAGGAATTTTTATTTCAAATTTTCTAGATTTATAATGCTCGTTTAGAAACTTAAAAAAGTGATCTTTTCACATCACTGAATCTGCCCACTTTTTAAGCACTCTCCATCCCGCAGTCTGCCACGGTGGAAAAGGATGAAACAATGAAAAAATCTGTATGCAAATCGGGTGGAGATTGAAAAACAACACCGAAGATAGACTGCCCACGGCACATTTCTAACACTTGGTCCAAATGCCCACTCCCGGTTGAGTCCTGTCCGCTCATTTGCATACCAGAGAGCAAGATAAAAAGAACCTCCTTTTGCTTGAAAAAGAGTCAAACTTTAGATTCTTTGAAAAGGCTTTTTTCATGCTTCAGCAGCGATCAATTTTCTTCCGCTCTAATAAAGCAATCATTTTCCCTCCAACCCCTCCCCACCACTCTTGAGCCGGTGAAAAACGTCGCATTACAATGGGAAAATTTTCTTCGAACCATTCTTTGAATCTTTCAAAACGACAGGATTTACGGTCCAACTTATTAAAAATTGCTCCAACTCTCCACGCTCAGTGTAATGAAAAGCGGAACTTGAGCTGCGCAAAAAAAAACGAACCTTTCAAATTTTCCCCCGTGAAAACTTTCTTCACTACTTTGAATCGCGCAAAATCCACTCCTCTCACTCCCTTTCGTTTACCTGGTTACAGAGTTGGGGGAAGCAACGTGGGCCATCAATTAAAATGCCAGCGCAGAAAAACTAACGAAATTGATTTTGCCTGCTGCTGGTGAACACAAAACTTGGCTTCAAAAAAATGAAAGTGGAAGAGAGAGAAAAAAAAACATCCGGGACTTGAACATCACAAAAGAACGATCGTTTTTCACTGCAGTAGTGCGGGGATGTCAGGAATTCCATGGAGAAATCCGAAACTGTCATGTTAATTTTTATTTTTTTTTCAATTTTGTCAATTTTGTCAATTTTGTCAATTTTGTCAATTTTGTCAATTTTGTAAATTTTGTAAATTTTGTAAATTTTGTCAATTTTGTCAATTTTGTCAATTTTGTCAATTTTGTCAATTTTGTCAATTTTGTCAATTTTGTCAATTTTGTCAATTTTGTCAATTTTGTCAATTTTGTCAATTTTGTCAATTTTGTCAATTTTGTCAATTTTGTCAATTTTGTCAATTTTGTCAATTTTGTCAATTTTGTCAATTTTGCCAATTTTGTCAATTTTGTCAATTTTGTCAATTTTGTCAATTTTGTCAATTTTGTCAATTTTGTCAATTTTGTCAATTTTGTCAATTTTGTCAATTTTGTCAATTTTGTCAATTTTGTCAATTTTGTCAATTTTGTCAATTTTGTCAATTTTGTCAATTTTGTCAATTTTGTCAATTTTGTCAATTTTGTCAATTTTGTCAATTTTGTCAATTTTGTCAATTTTGTCAATTTTGTCAATTTTGTCAATTTTGTCAATTTTGTCAATTTTGTCAATTTTGTCAATTTTGTCAATTTTGTCAATTTTGTCAATTTTGTCAATTTTGTCAATTTTGTCAATTTTGTCAATTTTGTCAATTTTGTCAATTTTGTCAATTTTGTCAATTTTGTCAATTTTGTCAATTTTGTCAATTTTGTCAATTTTGTCAATTTTGTCAATTTTGTCAATTTTGTCAATTTTGTCAATTTTGTCAATTTTGTCAATTTTGTCAATTTTGTCAATTTTGTCAATTTTGTCAATTTTGTCAATTTTGTCAATTTTGTCAATTTTGTCAATTTTGTCAATTTTGTCAATTTTGTCAATTTTGTCAATTTTGTCAATTTTGTAAATTTTGTAAATTTTGTCAATTTTGTTAATTTTGTAAATTTTGTCAATTTTGTCAATTTTGTCAATTTTGTCAATTTTGTCAATTTTGTCAATTTTGTCAATTTTGTCAATTTTGTCAATTTTGTCAATTTTGTCAATTTTGTCAATTTTGTCAATTTTGTCAATTTTGTCAATTTTGTCAATTTTGTCAATTTTGTCAATTTTGTCAATTTTGTCAATTTTGTCAATTTTGTCAATTTTGTCAATTTTGTCAATTTTGTCAATTTTGTCAATTTTGTCAATTTTGTCAATTTTGTCAATTTTGTCAATTTTGTCAATTTTGTCAATTTTGTCAATTTTGTCAATTTTGTCAATTTTGTCAATTTTGTCAATTTTGTCAATTTTGTCAATTTTGTCAATTTTGTCAATTTTGTCAATTTTGTCAATTTTGTCAATTTTGTCAATTTTGTCAATTTTGTCAATTTTGTCAATTTTGTCAATTTTGTCAATTTTGTCAATTTTGTCAATTTTGTCAATTTTGTCAATTTTGTCAATTTTGTCAATTTTGTCAATTTTGTCAATTTTGTCAATTTTGTCAATTTTGTCAATTTTGTCAATTTTGTCAATTTTGTCAATTTTGTCAATTTTGTCAATTTTGTCAATTTTGTCAATTTTGTCAATTTTGTCAATTTTGTCAATTTTGTCAATTTTGTCAATTTTGTCAATTTTGTCAATTTTGTCAATTTTGTCAATTTTGTCAATTTTGTCAATTTTGTCAATTTTGTCAATTTTGTCAATTTTGTCAATTTTGTCAATTTTGTCAATTTTGTCAATTTTGTCAATTTTGTCAATTTTGTCAATTTTGTCAATTTTGTCAATTTTGTCAATTTTGTCAATTTTGTCAATTTTGTCAATTTTGTCAATTTTGTCAATTTTGTCAATTTTGTCAATTTTGTCAATTTTGTCAATTTTGTCAATTTTGTCAATTTTGTCAATTTTGTCAATTTTGTCAATTTTGTCAATTTTGTCAATTTTGTCAATTTTGTCAATTTTGTCAATTTTGTCAATTTTGTCAATTTTGTCAATTTTGTCAATTTTGTCAATTTTGTCAATTTTGTCAATTTTGTCAATTTTGTCAATTTTGTCAATTTTGTCAATTTTGTCAATTTTGTCAATTTTGTCAATTTTGTCAATTTTGTCAATTTTGTCAATATTGTCAATGCTGTCAATATTGTCAATTTTATCAATTTTGTCAATTTTGTCAATTTTGTCAATTTTGTCAATTTTGTCAATTTTGTCAATTTTGTCAATTTTGTCAATTTTGTCAATTTTGTCAATTTTGACAATTTTGTCAATTTTGACAATTTTGTCAATTTTGTCAATTTTGTCAATTTTGTCAATTTTGTCAATTTTGTCAATTTTGTCAATTTTGTCAATTTTGTCAATTTTGTCAATTTTGTCAATTTTGTCAATTTTGTCAATTTTGTCAATTTTTTCAATTTTGTCAATTTTGTCAATTTTGTCAATTTTGTCAATTTTGTCAATTTTGTCAATTTTGTCAATTTTGTCAATTTTGTCAATTTTGTCAATTTTGTCAATTTTGTCAATTTTGTCAATTTTGTCAATTTTGTCAATTTTGTCAATTTTGTCAATTTTGTCAATTTTGTCAATTTTGTCAATTTTGTCAATTTTGTCAATTTTGTCAATTTTGTCAATTTTGTCAATTTTGTCAATTTTGTCAATTTTGTCAATTTTGTCAATTTTGTCAATTTTGTCAATTTTGTCAATTATGTCAATTTTGTCAATTTTGTCAATTTTGTCAATTTTGTCAATTTTGTCAATTTTGTCAATTTTGTCAATTTTGTCAATTTTGTCAATTTTGTCAATTTTGTCAATTTTGTCAATTTTGTCAATTTTGTCAATTTTGTCAATTTTGTCAATTTTGTCAATTTTGTCAATTTTGTCAATTTTGTCAATTTTGTCAATTTTGTCAATTTTGTCAATTTTGTCAATTTTGTCAATTTTGTCAATTTTTTCAATTTTGTCAATTTTGTCAATTTTGTCAATTTTGTCAATTTTGTCAATTTTGTCAATTTTGTCAATTTTGTCAATTTTGTCAATTTTGTCAATTATGTCAATTTTGTCAATTTTGTCAATTTTGTCAATTTTGTCAATTTTGTCAATTTTGTCAATTTTGTCAATTTTGTCAATTTTGTCAATTTTGTCAATTTTGTCAATTTTGTCAATTTTGTCAATTTTGTCAATTTTGTCAATTTTGTCAATTTTTTCAATTTTGTCAATTTTGTTAATTTTGTCAATTTTGTCAATTTTGTCAATTTTGTCAATTTTGTCAATTTTGTCAATTTTGTCAATTTTGTCAATTTTGTCAATTTTGTCAATTTTGTCAATTTTGTCAATTTTGTCAATTTTGTCAATTTTGTCAATTTTGTCAATTTTGTCAATTTTGTCAATTTTGTCAATTTTGTCAATTTTGTCAATTTTGTCAATTTTGTCAATTTTGTCAATTTTGTCAATTTTGTCAATTTTGTCAATTTTGTCAATTTTGTCAATTTTGTCAATTTTGTCAATTTTGTCAATTTTGTCAATTTTGTCAATTTTGTCAATTTTGTCAATTTTGTCAATTTTGTCAATTTTGTCAATTTTGTCAATTTTGTCAATTTTGTCAATTTTGTCAATTTTGTCAATTTTGTCAATTTTGTCAATTTTGTCAATTTTGTCAATTTTGTCAATTTTGTCAATTTTGTCAATTTTGTCAATTTTGTCAATTTTGTCAATTTTGTCAATTTTGTCAATTTTGTCAATTTTGTCAATTTTGTCAATTTTGTCAATTTTGTCAATGCTGTCAATATTGTCAATTTTATCAATTTTGTCAATTTTGTCAATTTTGTCAATTTTGTCAATTTTGTCAATTTTGTCAATTTTGTCAATTTTGTCAATTTTGTCAATTTTGTCAATTTTGACAATTTTGTCAATTTTGACAATTTTGTCAATTTTGTCAATTTTGTCAATTTTGTCAATTTTGTCAATTTTGTCAATTTTGTCAATTTTGTCAATTTTGTCAATTTTGTCAATTTTGTCAATTTTGTCAATTTTGTCAATTTTGTCAATTTTTTCAATTTTGTCAATTTTGTCAATTTTGTCAATTTTGTCAATTTTGTCAATTTTGTCAATTTTGTCAATTTTGTCAATTTTGTCAATTTTGTCAATTTTGTCAATTTTGTCAATTTTGTCAATTTTGTCAATTTTGTCAATTTTGTCAATTTTGTCAATTTTGTCAATTTTGTCAATTTTGTCAATTTTGTCAATTTTGTCAATTTTGTCAATTTTGTCAATTTTGTCAATTTTGTCAATTTTGTCAATTTTGTCAATTTTGTCAATTTTGTCAATTTTGTCAATTTTTTCAATTTTGTCAATTTTGTCAATTTTGTCAATTTTGTCAATTTTGTCAATTTTGTCAATTTTGTCAATTTTGTCAATTTTGTCAATTTTGTCAATTTTGTCAATTTTGTCAATTTTGTCAATTTTGTCAATTTTGTCAATTTTGTCAATTTTGTCAATTTTGTCAATTTTGTCAATTTTGTCAATTTTGTCAATTTTGTCAATTTTGTCAATTTTGTCAATTTTGTCAATTTTGTCAATTTTGTCAATTTTGTCAATTTTGTCAATTTTGTCAATTTTGTCAATTTTGTCAATTTTGTCAATTTTGTCAATTTTGTCAATTTTGTCAATTTTGTCAATTTTGTCAATTTTGTCAATTTTGTCAATTTTGTCAATTTTGTCAATTTTGTCAATTTTGTCAATTTTGTCAATTTTGTCAATTTTGTCAATTTTGTCAATTTTGTCAATTTTGTCAATTTTTTCAATTTTGTCAATTTTGTCAATTTTGTCAATTTTGTCAATTTTGTCAATTTTGTCAATTTTGTCAATTTTGTCAATTTTGTCAATTTTGTCAATTTTGTCAATTTTGTCAATTTTGTCAATTTTGTCAATTTTGTCAATTTTGTCAATTTTGTCAATTTTGTCAATTTTGTCAATTTTGTCAATTTTGTCAATTTTGTCAATTTTGTCAATTTTGTCAATTTTGTCAATTTTGTCAATTTTGTTAATTTTGTCAATTTTGTCAATTTTGTCAATTTTGTCAATTTTGTCAATTTTGTCAATTTTGTCAATTTTGTCAATTTTGTCAATTTTGTCAATTTTGTCAATTTTGTCAATTTTGTCAATTTTGTCAATTTTGTCAATTTTGTTTTTAGTTTTAAGTTTTTTTTATTCTTTTGCAATGGAATTCATCTCGCCAAACTCAGCCTTTTTTGCAAGCTTCAAAATCGATGATGTTGAAGGAGTGAAAAAAATAAAGAATTTACTCCCTCCTCTTCGATCCTCCTGGTCCACAAGTCAGTGACTGGGTTTCTTGGTTTTAAACTACCCACCCTAGAGGCAAGCCGGCTGCAGCGTTGTGGCGTATGGTATTGTGGTGAAAACATGGCAGATTTTTTAAACTTTGCACAGTTTACCTAATTATGAAAAAAATCGTAAATGTTTTGTCAATGTTTTTTTTTTCTTAAAAATATTAGAAAAAAATCTCTTAAGTTTAATTTTTATATTTTCAACTGTGCATGTTAGTTCATAGTTTAAAAATTGGCCAAGAGGAAAGGAAGAAGGCAAGGGAAGGCCGGCGACAAACAACGCAACGCATGGCAGCGGAAAACATCGGAAAAAATCTTTCAATAGAAGTGTGTTTTGAAGAATTTTTTGGCGGGAGAGGGAAAAAGGACTTGCATAGCAGAAGTTGGTAAACCAAGTATGGAAAGTTTTGCTAGCCTTAGAACTACTACGATGAGCTGGTAAGGCGATTTTTTTCCTTTTGGTGTTGAATTCACCTAGCAGAGAACAAACTGTCTTCATAAAAAGTATACAGGAACAAATGTCTGCCTGAGTGGATCAATCGGACCGCGCACTGGACTCACAATCCAGAGGTCGCCGGTTCGAATCCCGGGGCGGACGCAAAAAATTCTAAGTGTAAATATAGGTATTCGGTGCCCTCTCCCCGTGCCCATACCTTCACACTTAGGAGACCCGGGAGGCGGAGTCTTGTCGCAAAAAGAACGATACACGCCTGTGGGTCCGTTGACGAAACCGCAAGGTTTAAGAGGGCCACATTATAAGGTGTTACGTCGATTCCGTTTTTTATACAGGAACAAAAAATAAATAAACAAAAAATTACTCAATCTAAAAGATACTTACAAAACACTAATTTTGAGTAAGTCCAAATCACCCCTTTTTTACAGCTGCAGGTTAGAGTCCAAGCAAAACAAACTTTCGCGAATAAATTTCATCAAAACTGTTTTTGGCATTAACTTTAAAAATTATGACAAAAGGAAGCTCGAATGCGTTCGAAAGGAAGAAAAGGATCGTCATCTAGGATATGAACAACTTGGGAGGAGAGAAAAAACTTTTGGCATTATTGAAAGAAAATCTGAATAAGAGTGTAAGAAATTAACTCGGACAGTGAAAGAAAGCAAGCTTTCGAAAAAATGGTGCAGTTCACAGTTGTTCTCCAGGAAATATTAAGGTCGGAATTTCACAAAAATTCAAAATATTTTCAAACAAACCCACCTCTTTAGTTTTAAATCTTTCTTATTTTTTTTAAATTATATTAAATTATTGTTAAATGCAAAAAAGCAAAAAAAAATGTAGGGATTTGAAAACATTAAAAACGTTCTTAAATAAAATTAAAGTCCTATGTGGTTATTACAGTTGTAAAAAAATAGATAATTGTAAAAAAGAAAATAAAAAAATCAAGTTCCAAGAGATTTACTTCGTTTGAAAATTTGATCGCACAAACCGGTGTGGTCCAGCTCGTAACTTACCTACTTTCTTGTTTATTGAAAAAAGTAGAGAGAAAAAAACTCGCGCAAAAACCTCCATTCCGCACCTCCCAAAACGACTTAAAAAAGGGGTATTTCCCGAAGACAGGATACCGCTCAAAGGCAAAGGATAGCACTAGCAACAAAAAAAAGTACCCCGAAGAAAAATCTGAAAATGGGCGGATTACCAGGAAAGGCAGTTTGGCAGAAAAAAAAAACTTTGTTTGTTGTTTGCAGGCGGCCCAGGTTGGTTGGTCGGTTTTGTCTGGTCACCTCCTTCCTTTACTTTGTTCCTTCTTTTTCCTGGGGAGGAGTCGATTCCGGGAGGGTCGTCCAAGCCGGGCTGGTCGGTGACAGCTACAAAAGGCGTAATAAATTCAGGGAAAATGGACGCAATAAAATCCGGGGGTAAATTGAAATGGACCCAAAAGTTTAGCGCTTCTTGAAGTCGTCGACTTTTCTGGCGAGGGAGGGGGGAGGATCGGTTTTGGGATTTTTTTTGTTGTTGCTTCTGAGTGTTTGCGATAATCTGAAAATGATTATTACGACAACGGTTGGGACGAGTGCTGCTGAACTGGGTTGTTAAGCTCAGTTCATGATTGTAATTACATATTTTTCCCTCGCACTTGAAGAATTCATGGTGATGGAGAGCTAAGGAAAAAGGGTTTTCCTTCTGGTGGAACGGAATGCTATTAAAACTCTCTCTAAAATATGTTAATTTAGTGATTGGAGAACCTTTGGTGGAATTAGTTTTTTCTGGCAGCTGAACATTGGTGGAATACTTATTTTGTGAAAATGTGTTTTGAATAATAATTATTCATATAAAGCAAAAAAATCTGAAGAAAATAGGTTCAAAAGAAGAAATATGCAAACATTTCAATGTTCGAAACGTTCTAATATAAAGATGGTCCAAGTGGAACATAAGCTTATTTCTGAATTTCACAACTCTTTTTCCAAAGTGATTCATTTATTTTTTATGTCGGAGAAATTCAATTCGGCACAAAAAATCTTTGCCAACATTGCATGTTTTGTGTTCTTGCAACCGAAGGGTCAAAAAGAAATACAAATTTTAATTCAACTTAAAAAAACTTATTAATGATTGTAGTATCAAACATGAAATAAGTAGAATAATCAACTAAATAATTAAGGAAAAAAATGTTTACAGAGTTGTTCACTATTACAGAAGGTGATCAAAAATCAAATCCAATGCACTTTTTCGACAGCATCCATCAAACTGTTGGGAAAATTAACCTTGGTTTGTCGACTTTTGGCACAACCAATCTCATGAATTTTAAGAAGATATATATTTTAATTACTCACATTTATAAAATGCTGAAAATTTTGCAAAATTTTACCAAAACCGAATGAAATGTTTATTCTTTTTTCAGAACAACTTTTTTTTTATTTGGATCTTCAATACATGTCAAAACAAAATTTTGGCGAGATGTTAATATTTGTAGTTTAATTTTATTAAAACGAAAATTTTTACAATAGTAAACGAGACATCCTGAAGACCTGCATACAGCTTAAAAAGGCTTTTATGACTTATTTCACCTGATTTTACCTTGGAACTATTTTTAAAAATCATTCAAAAAGCATTTGCACTTTAAAAAATTTAATTTAAAATTGTTGCTTATTAGTGATACAATTGGATGTTGTTACTATCTATAAAATAACCCCGCATAGTTAGGCTGTTGCAAATATTTTCCATTGTTTTAGTCACCCCCCTTCCAAACTCTCTTTAAAAATTTACCCAAAAAATCAAGGAGCAATACCAGTATTTAAAATTTTAACTAAATTTTGAGTTCAATCTTAGACTAAGTGAAAACTAATGAATATAAACCAATTGTACTAGAGTATAATGCATTTTTTAACAACTTTTTGAACTCATTAAAATGTTAAGATTTTGGCATTTAATTTAATTTTTTTTCTGAAAAATTTGCTTTTCAATTTTTTTAGCAGAAAGTTTAATCCTCAAAAACCATTTTTAACAAAAAAAAATCGATACGTATACATGAAGGTGGGTCTACGAGGCTGAATTAAGACGTTCGTTTTTCGAGTAATTTTATAGCCTTTCCTCAGTAAGGTGAGGAAGGCAAAAATAAACTCTTATGCTAAGCAAACTTTTGAAAAAATACGTCAATAATGTTTATGAATTAATTATGACTTAAAAAACCTGTGAGCTCAATTTGATTGTAACTTATTAAATAATTTAAAATTTGATTTGTAAAAGAAAATACTTAACTTTATTTATGATGTTATGCCCCGTGTTCATGTTATAGCAATTCATTGATAAATTGAGGTAAATTTGATTTAAATTTGATTTTTTAATAACATTGTTCATATTGATTTAAAATTTGCAAACCATTTCTTAACATTTGAAAAAATCATTTTTAACTGAAACTAACATTTAAATGACTATAATTTAAAATCGTTTCTATTTATTGAAATGTTAGGAATTGTTCTGCTTAATTTGTTCAAATTCATTATATTTTTTTTAATAACTTTCATAACCCTGTGAAAATATGGTTATATTTATGTTTATTTTTTGTTTTCCGTAAAACATTTTATTCTTTGATTAATTATCATTTTGGAAACAAAGATAATTTGAAATTTTGGTTTATTATTGTAGAACAGTAAATCCATTTTGGAGATGCGGATTTCCAAATAAATTATTTCTTCTCATGGACAGCTGAGCAATTCTCTACGAAATCGGTCTTTTTTCTTCAATTTTAATTTTTGTATTTTTTAATCCGACTGAAACTTTTTTGGTGGTTTGTTTGTCCATATTATTTTCCATACAAATTTGGCAGCAGTCCATACACAAATGATGTATGAAAATTCAAAAATCTGTATCTTTTAAAGGAATTTTTTGATCGATTTGGTGTCTTGGGCAATGTTGTAGGTATGGATACGGACTACACTGGAAAAAAATGATACACGGTAAAATAATTTGGTGATTTTTTTATTTAACTTTTTATCACTAAACGCTTGTTCACGATTTTGGGAACTCTTTTTTCTCCGTGCAATATTTCGATTTTTTGAAAAATCTGTATTGATTAAAATATTCATAACTCGGTCAAAGATTTTTTGCAAAACCTGAAAATTTCTGAAAAGTTGGCATTTTATGTCATCTAAAACATATAAAAAAATAAAAAAAAAATAAAAATATTGTTTTTTTGCAACTCAAGTTTTAGTGATAAAAAGTTAAATAAAAAAATCACCAAATTTTTTTTACCGTGTATCATTTTATCCAGTGTAGTCCGTATCCATACCTACAACTTTGCCGAAGACACCAAATCGATCAAAAAATTCCTTCAAAAGATACAGATTTTTGAATTTTCATACATCATTTTTGTATGGACAGCTGCCAAATTTGTATGGAAAATTATATGGACAAACTAATGATGCAAAATGGCTTCTTTGAGCATACCGAAGGCTTCAAAAAAGTTTCAGTTGGATTAAAAAATACAAAAAAAATCGAATGACCGAAATCCTAGAGAACTGCTCAGCTACCAAAATGTTTTGGAAAATAAATCAGCAATTGAAATTGTGCGAAATGCGGAAATCAAATTTTACTAAAGCATATCATTGCTCCTGTGCCAGAAGAATCCCAGCAAGCTTTGTACAAGAGAGCAAAGAGGCATCGATTTACAAAAAGGAATACATTGATTTTTAAATAACATTTATTTGTTTGGTTCATTTGCATTAAATTCTAATCAAATATTTTAAGTTAACATCCTACACAAAAACTCTATAATAATGAATAAAAAAATATTTTAAACCTTTTCTGTATAACATAAATATTATGAAAAATAAATCTTTCCATCTACGAAATCATTTTGTTTAAATTCTGCCTTAAAAATATTGTAATTTCAACTATCAAAATTTTAGAAAATTAAATCATTTTGAATCAACTTGGTATGGGATTTTTTGGAAAAATTAACTTAATTTCAAATTAATGATTTAAGCAAATAATACGCCAGTAAAATTTGTAATTGAGAATGAGAGAAATGACAGTATTCTCTCATTGGTGTCCAGTAGTAGCTAAATTCATCAACTAATTGTAGTAGTATAGAAATGAATTAGAAACAATGAAACTTTCCGAATCATTGTTGAAAGAATCTGAAAATTTTACCATCTGCTTGTATAAAAATTGCATGTTGAAGCTTACAATATAATTCCTTATTAAAATTCTAAACATAAAACTAGTCTATTAATTAAAGTACATATTTGAAATAAGGCCTAAATTGTTATTCAAAGACTTGAAATCTATACAGTTTTGGTCATGATTGAAGGAATTCAGCACATTTTAACTGCGAGTTCTTCCAAAATGCTTTCTTCAGACTGGTTCGATTAGGTTAGATTAGATTAGATTGAAGAAATTCCGCACTCTTAAATTTTTCAAAATTAAATCTTAGTTATAAACACAAAGTTACACACAGAAAAAAAAAATCATGGTAATATTACATCTGGGAAGGGGTACATCTTTTATGTCAGAAAAAGGTGTAATTTTACCTCTGGAAATGTGTAATTTTACCACTTTTCTGTTGTAATGTCACTTTTTCAGTCTAAATTGAGGTAAAATTACATCATAAAAGAGGTAATATTCAACCTTCCAAAATTAAAGCTTCCAAATTAACATTATTTTTTTCTGTGCATTAAAAAACACTTATACCGATAATAATAATACCAAAATTCCTCAAAAATCAAATTTGCTTAACATCACAATCGGCAAATTAACTCCCACATCCAGTCGATTATGTGTGATTTGCTCGCAACGTCATTAGGTGGCTGGTTCCCCGAACACGATTTTGCTCCCACGTGAGATTTCCCAGAGTTGCATCAGAAGCTCCCAGCAGCAGCAGCAGCAGCAGTAGATCGCCATTAGTATTCCATCGTGGGCATACACACCGGGAACGCTAAATACTTTGTTCGTTTCCCCTTGCTGCTGGGGGCTGCAATCGCGCAATGAACACAAGACCGCCTCCATTTCCCGTTTTTTTTGCCTCTTCTAACGAGGGATGAAAACATATCCGTGGAAAAATGTGGGTGTGTGTGTTTGTGGGTGTTTGGGTTTTCCAGGCGGATGAAGAAGTTTTAAGTGAGTGCACGATGAAAAACTTTTTTTTATATTTTTAAATATTAATTTGAAAAAAAAAACTATCAAATGTTTACATAAAATTTAAAGATTTAATTTTTTATTCGAATTTTCAATAAATTTACCAACACCAGTTAAAGCTCGCAAATGGGCGCCAGTCCGGAAAGAAAAATCATCGTTAAATGCAGCACGGAATTTTAATCCAACGGCGGTGCCGGTGGCTTGCTCCACCCAACAAGAAATAGGGAAATGCATTGCATCAGCTGTTTGGAAGCAATTTTCTCCCATTTTGCTCTGCGAAACGCTTCCGCCACACTTTAGCTGGGTGGAGGAAAAAAGGACACATTTTTCAGTCCGCTTTTCCCGCCCACACTTTTTTAGAGATTCTGCGAAAGCAAAACGAAGGCAAAGTTTGCTCACGACCGGCAGACGACGACGAGAAAAGAAAATTGTGTCATGTAAGAATCAAATTTTTCAATGCACGATGCACCACATGCTAACCAGGAAACGGGGGCTTCGTCCTTAAAAAGAAGAGAAGTTTTATTCTGATGACATTTCATTTTTCTCGCTGGTCGATTCATTCTTGCCTTCGCCTTCGTGTCGTGAAGGAAGTGATGTGATGCTTCCACTTAAACGGGGACTTTCTTTAGAATTTCCTTCTTGGCTGGTGTCGTGATGGGTTTCCACTGGAATTTCCCACGGGAGTTTCACTTTTTTATATGCTTTTTTTTTTGGAAGTAACGTCATGATTCGAATTCCCGGACGCTTCGAAACCCGGACACTTCATCTTGTTTTATCAATTATTTGGATATAAGTTCGCATTATGAATGTCAAAACGGTGTTATTTGATGAATTCCAACATTAACTTTCATTTAAAGTTTGTTTGAACGCTGTAGTTAATGCCAAAACAATGAAATACAACAAAATTATAAGTTTACCAAAAATGCGCAACATTTCACTTGAAATATTTCATATGCGTTCGAAGCACCGGGAAGGCAAAGCAGAAATTTATGTTTTCGATTTCCTCAAATTCTAGCAAATTTTTATATAAACTATCGATTGTTTTGATGTTAACTGCTTATTTGAAACCTAAAGAATGCCATTCACTAACATTGCAGTCCAAATTCATGCGATTCATAAGTAAAATCGAGTGTCCGGAATTCGAATCAGCTTTTATCAGTGTCCGGGATTTGAAGCACAACAAGTCATTTTAATTTTAAAATTCTGATGAAAAATTGTTAGAAAAGACATATTTTGCATGCATTTTCATGAGACTGACTGTTTATTCTACATCCTGATGATATTTCTACATTTCCAACTTATTACATGATTTTTTACCAGCTATAACAAAAATGATATGCTACTAAGTGTCCGGATTTCGAATCATGACGTTAGTCGGGGCAAAGCTGTTGGCTTTTGCTGCCTTTCGGTGGTTTTGGTGGTTTTGTTGCACACAGTCTTTGCAACAGTTGGTGAAACGATTTTTGGCAAACACTGTGAGGAAAAATACGCAAATTTTGATGTTCCAAAAATTATGTGTTTGCTTTCAGATAAATTTTCATTCAGCTTTAAATCTTTTTAACTCGACCAAACATGTTTTGTTGACATCATTAAATTATAGTCTCTTTTGAAATATATTCTTCTCAAAATTGTTAAAAAAATTGTAATGCGGAAATCAATGATCAATGAAGATACGAAAATTAAAGAAGATATTCAGAAAAAAAGTTGTAATTCAATTATCTACATACAAAAAATGTTAAAACATTGACAAAATACAGAAGTGTTTGAATATATTTTCATAATTTGCAGCATGGGAGTGCAAACATGCTGAATACTTAAAAGACTTAATCTTGTGATTTTTATTATCAGTAAACTAAGTTAAAAAAAATCAAAAAGTTTTTAAAGTATGTTGACTTTGATTTTGAAAACATGGTTAAAAAGGATTACCTAAAAACCTTCATCGTTTCATATTTTTCTTAATGAAAATGATTTAGAATTGGAAAATAGATTGGTTTCTGTAGAGAATTTTTACTAAAAATAATTTAAATTTAATTATAGGTAACAAGTTTTGAGTGTTATATAGACAGATTATATTAATATTTTTGTATCTAACGACATTTGTTTTTGCAGCACAAATTTCTTATTAAAACAACAAATTTATATTACAATAAATTAAAAAAATCAGATTAAGTTGGTTTGCTGTCAAACATTGTTAATCAACAATTCATCTTATTCTAATATTTTTTTTTTGCAATTTCGTCGTGAAACTACTTACTTTTCCTGTCATTCTTGAACGACGAATTAACCTATTTTTCTGTACCAAAAATAACAGAATCGAATAGCAAAAGTTTTTAAAATAAATGCTGAAAAGTTCTACTTTTCTGCACTCAAATGGGTGCTGAAAAGTTGATCTTTTCAGCACTTGTTTTGAAAAGTAACATTTTTCAACATTTTTTTTAATTAAAACGATTTGTTGACAAAATACATGAAAATTTGACATAAAATTTCACTCAGTGTGTGTGCAAAACTTATTTTTTTGTTTTTTGTTTTTTGTTTTTTGTTTTTTGTTTTTTGTTTTTTGTTTTTTGTTTTTTGTTTTTTGTTTTTTGTTTTTTGTTTTTTGTTTTTTGTTTTTTGTTTTTTGTTTTTTGTTTTTTGTTTTTTGTTTTTTGTTTTTTGTTTTTTGTTTTTTGTTTTTTGTTTTTTGTTTTTTGTTTTTTGTTTTTTGTTTTTTGTTTTTTGTTTTTTGTTTTTTGTTTTTTGTTTTTTGTTTTTGTTTTTGTTTTTGTTTTTTGTTTTTGTTTTTGTTTTTTGTTTTTTGTTTTTGTTTTTGTTTTTGTTTTTGTTTTTGTTTTTTGTTTTTTGTTTTTGTTTTTTGTTTTTTGTTTTTGTTTTTGTTTTTGTTTTTTGTTTTTGTTTTTTGTTTTTTGTTTTTGTTTTTGTTTTTGTTTTTTGTTTTTGTTTTTTGTTTTTGTTTTTGTTTTTTGTTTTTTGTTTTTGTTTTTTGTTTTTTGTTTGTTTTTTGTTTTTGTTTTTTGTTTTTTGTTTTTGTTTTTTGTTTTTTGTTTTTGTTTTTTGTTTTTTGTTTTTTGTTTTTGTTTTTTGTTTTTTGTTTTTGTTTTTGTTTTTTGTTTTTTGTTTTTTGTTTTTGTTTTTTGTTTTGTTTTTTTGTTTTTGTTTTTGGTTTTTGTTTTTGTTTTTGTTTTTGTTTTTTGTTTTTGTTTTTTGTTTTTTTGTTTTTTGTTTTTGTTTTTGTTTTTGTTTTTGTTTTTGTTTTTGTTTTTTGTTTGTTTTTGTTTTTGTTTTTGTTTTTTGTTTTTGTTTTTGTTTTTGTTTTTGTTTTTTGTTTTTTGTTTTTGTTTTTGTTTTTGTTTTTGTTTTTTGTTTTTGTTTTTGTTTTTTGTTTTTTGTTTTTGTTTTTTGTTTTTGTTTTTGTTTTTGTTTTTGTTTTTGTTTTTGTTTTTGTTTTTGTTTTTGTTTTTTGTTTTTTGTTTTTGTTTTTTGTTTTTTGTTTTTTGTTTTTTGTTTTTTGTTTTTTTGCAATTTAATTATATCTGGAAATATTTCAGCGCAGTGCCCTAAACAGACTGATTTACGTAGCACGCGGACCCAATTCCCTTTATTTCTTCCCATGACTGACGAATGTCCTCGACCAGCAGACCAACCCAAAAATAACCAGTGGAATAAAAAATCATAACCATCTGTTACTTCAACCAGCTACAGCTCGGCTCCTTTTGTATGCACACATGCTGACGAGTTGTAATCACAGGGAGTCCTTCCTGTGGGTGGCAAAAACGAGGGGGAGACAGCCGGAAGTGGCGTAGATTTTTCATCCACCCGCAGACAAATGTCCCCCTTGAGTGTGGCCAACGAACGCCACGTGGAGTTCAGCTACACGGTCTTGGTGGTTGACTCTTTTTCTCACGGTTAACTCTTGAGTGATTTTTGACAAAAAATTTCGTCAAGGTTTCTAAACAAAATTTGTTTTGAAAATAAATGTGGTGAATATTAACCTGATTTAAAGTTTTTTTTTCAAGTTAAAGAGTAAGATTGGCATTCGAGGGTTACTTAACGAGTATGGCGGATTGGCTTCCGGTACTGGAAATGTGTTAGTTTCTCTTGCTCATATGCAAAAAAGGAAGGGGTCAAGGTTCTCTCATCGTCAGTGTCCCGACGTCGTCCTCGTAGATTTCTCTTGGTGGTAGAGTATTTTTTATATTTTTCTCTCACACAATCCTTCATCCTAACAAATGCGTTGGATCTCCCTCCTCGCTTCTTGTTCAGTGTCGACGAGATGACCATCATTTTTTCTACATCATCTTGCAGTGTCTGATGGGGGTGGTTTCGCCTCGGTTCTCGAGGGAAGTCGAATGTCATAAAATTTTACGATTTTCTGCCCCGCAGTCATTTGTCATTCAAATGAAAGGATTGTGAATATATGAGAAAAAAAATTGTGACTTGCATTCAAGTCTGGCCTGTGTGAGTATGTCAATAAGGTGAGGTACGATCTCCCTTTGCTTTGCATTGAATGAAAAATTGTTCTGGCATTTTCCATGATATCAAGTTCAGGAAAATACAAATTTCAGGGCGTAACACTCTGCACTAATCGACTCCGAAATCGGGTTAGTTTGCACCCTTAATCACCTGTTGTGTTCACGCGATCGACAATTAATAATTGGAAACATGCACCGCCAGGCTGAGAACTGGCCCATAAAAGACACATGTTCTGGGTGAAAACACCTCCAGAAGAGAGGAAAGGCAGCCCAGTTGCCCCGTTATGCAACCCTCGGTGCTCGAGCTTTGGCACACAAATTTTCTAGCCAAAACATGAGTGATTAATCATTTTCACAGCCATTTATTATTCACACCTGTTCCGACGGTGTTTTACAGCTTTTCCGCCTGTAGGCCCAATTTGGGGTGCAGGAAAAAATAGCATTTTCCCTCCTCCTACCTCACCACAGTCATTTATCGTGCCAGCTTCCGACGATTGTCAGTTATTTCTCTTTTTTTTCCGCCCTTCCAAATCCTCGGAGAAAAATCGTTTCAACGAGCCATCCGTCGTCGTCGTCGTCGTCGTCGTGGGACGAACCGGGAAACGATTTGCGAAAAAATCCAGTTTGGGAAGGCAAGGTGCAAAAAATTTATAAAATTTGCACACTCTCTCTGTTTTTATCGTCACCCCCATTGCCGAAATGGGCTTGCAATTTTGTGTTTTGAGCGGTGGCCCTTGAGGTCTGAATGTTTATTATTCATTATGATTAATTTATTTTATAAATTATACAAGATTGTTTCAATTCTTTTTTAATGCGTGTTTATGACCATCATATTGTTATTTATGTTTAATCCGATTTTTTAATAATTTGTAAACATTGTTAAATTTTCCCAGTTTTTTACATTTGAAATGCATAATCGATATCAATATTTGTGTGATATTTTAAAACGCTTCAGTTTCATCATGGTATGAGAGACTTCGGCTCCCTGAACACGCTCCAATAGACAGAATTGTTTCAAATGAACTTCCTACGAAAAAATAAAGTTGTTATTTTTAAGTTTAAATGACATGAATCCGTACTAAGAAGCCAGGCACCTTCATTCTAAAAAAGATGAAAGGTAGCATCAATACTCCAAATTTACAATTTTATTTTTTCGACTATTTTTGTATTAGGGGAAATATATTCTTTCTAATCAAACATCTATCTTCGTAATATGGAGAGTTTTATGCTCGATTAAAGCTCCAAGACAAGAATACTATTTGAGCTATTAAATTACCAGCAACAGCACCGCCTCAAGTAAGCATGAAAATGTATGCTACTTACTTGCCAATATGATCAAATTTAATGCACTTTTAATCATAATTTATATTTTGCAAGACCATTTCTCATCATTTTGTTGGCACACACATCCACACTCAAGATGAGAGTGAAAGTCGCCATCTACCATCGCCAATATCTTTTCACTTGCGCAAACGTTTTCAAGGCGCTTTAGATATGAAATTGCTTTCAACTACCGCCAACATGTTCATTTGAACATTAGTTAGTCACTCACTTGAAAAATAATCCCAAAACATGTACATAATTAGCAAGTGCCATAAAAAAAACAAACGCGCCAAGTTTTTTGACGTTTGACTTTTGACGACCCATTGCAATCGAAGGATGAAGATAACCGAGCGAGAAGCGATGGCAAATAAAGAACAAACGGTGGCCATTAACACCACCAGCAGCACCTGTTGAAGTGAACTTTCTTAAAATTTCATCAGAATTGGCAGCACTAAGCAGACCCAAAAGAGCGCTTGAATCTAAGAAAACTAAGCTGGAAATCAGTCTTCCCGAAACGCGCGCACGCCGTACACGCCGTACAAGTTTTCAGTGCAGATGAACCTCAAACACACCAGGCTGCCATGTTCGAGTTCTCCCCGCACGGCGCACTCAAGTTTACACGCGGTTTAAACACGGGGTGCACACCTCGGGTACAACGCCGTGCGAGCGAAGAGCGTGTAAAGAGACGAAAAAATGACTGCTTCTCACTCTCTCTGTGGCAAACACTGTAGTGTGACTGCAGCGGAGAATGAAACACCGCTTTACAGCAGAGGGAGCGTGAGGGAACTATTTTTGTCTCTGTTCTGCGTCGTGGGCTTGCACGGGGTTTGTACCCGGGGTGCAAGGTTCGGTTTTAAACTCAAGGTTCGTGTGCGCGTACAGACTGTACACGGCAGAGTTTAGGTTTGCTTGTACGCGTGCACACGCGATGCTGGTGTTTGATCGAGTACAGAAAACAGAGAACGCGGTTGAACGCGGTGCACGGGGATCACTGCTGGAAATAGAAAAATGGGCGTGGCCCAATGCATTCTCGTCTGATAAGAATATATTTGGGAAATATTTTTTAAAATTGAATAGAATAATTTTTAGTAAAAGTGAAAATAAACAGAAATATTCACAAAAAGTTACTCTACTCGTTGGTGAACTTTTTTTTAGTAAATTTTAAGGAACACTCCAGATTATCCAGCATCATTCAAACACGATCGCTTATTAGGTTTAAAATTAGTATATTTCCCCTATTATTGTTTTGTGATCACTTGTAATTTTTCAGCAACCAGAAAAAAGACAACAAGAATAAATTAAAACAGATTTTTTGCCTTCCTCACTGAGGTAAGGCTATAATCCTGCTCTAAAAATGAACTTTTTATTAAAAGCTCAAAGACCCACCTTCATGTATACATATCGACTCAGAATCGAAAACTGAACAAATGTCTGTGTGTGTGTGTATGTATGTATGTGACTAAAATTCTCACTGAGTTTTCTCAGCACTGGCTGAACCGATTTTGACCAAACCAGTTGCATTCGACTTGGTTTAGGGTCCCATACATTGCTATTGAATTGTTTAAAGTTTCGATAACTAGTTCAAAATTTATGTATAAAAATGTGTTTTCACATATATCCGAATCTCACTTAAATGTATGTAAACGATGTCCGGATCCATCATCCGACCCATCGTTGGTTAGGTTATTGAAAGACCTTTTCAACGAGTCCACAACATTGAAGATCTGGCAACCCTGTCTCGAGTTATGACCACTTAAGTGATATATTTGTACTTTTTTGATGCCGTATCACACTTAAATGTATGTAAACAATGTCCGAATCCATCATTCGACCCATCGTTGGTTAGGTTATTGAAAGAACTTTCCAATGAGTCCACAACATTGATGTTCTGGCAACCCTGTCTCGAGTTATTACCAATTAAGTGATATATTTGTGTACTTTTTTGATGCCGGATCTCACTTAAATGTATGTAAACGATGTCTGGATCCATCATCCGGCCCATCGTTGGTTAGGTTATTGAAAGATTTTTCAAACGAGTCCACAACATTGAAGATCTGGCAACCCTGTCTCGAGTTATGACCACTTGAGTGATATATTTGTCCTTTTTTGATGCCGGATCTCACTTAAATGTATGTAAACGATGTCCGGATCCATCGTCCGACCCATCGTTGGTTAGGTTATTGAAAGAACTTTCCAACGAGTCCACAACATTGAAGATCTGGCAACCCTGTCTCGAGTTATGACCACTTAAGTGATATTTATGTACTCTTTTGATGCCGGATCTCACTTAAATGTATGTAAACGTTATATTTCTGTACTTATTTTTCGAGATCTAAAAAAAAATAGCTGAAGTATTTGTCCAATCCGCTCATATTACCCATTGTTGGTAAAAAGTGAGGAAGGCACCAACCACATAGGTGGATTAAGTTAGTTTTTTTTTAATGGAAACGCACTGTATTTATTAAAATAGGTCATTCATTTTATTTTGAGCTGTCAGCTCTTAAAATTGACGGATGACGGTGTCTATTTTGGATGGCATTATCCATTTAATGTGAAGAAAGCACCGACCACCTAAGGGTGGATTAAGTAACGTTTTTTTAATCTTTTAAGGCCGATGCAATTATTTTTTGGCACCCGGCTCTGGTGAGGGGGTGCAGAAAAAAATAAAAAAAATATAAATATTGAAATATAAAGCCATAGTTTCAACATTTGGATGGATAAAATGTTTTAAATTGTATTTTACACTAGTTTAGTTGTTTTTCAATCATTAGTTTTCAAAAAATGACCGATTTTACGAAAACAAGAAATTTTGCGAAAAAAACATTTTGCGAAAGTTCGTTAAATTAACCAAAACATTCTAAAAATTGTTCTTAACGCTGGGGAATGCATTTTTAGTAGATTTCAGTTGATTGCACTTGAATTTCTATTGACATTTTGAATTTTTTAGGAATAAAATGTTTTAGCCTCCTAATTTTTCGGGGTAACTTTTGAAGGGTAAGTAACAAAAAAATTAAATAAAATTTGTATCATCCCAATTGAAAAAAAAGATCGCATTTTGTTGTAAAATCTGATTGATTGATGATTTTTTTAAAGTTGCATAAAAATCTAAATTTTATGTTAAAAAATGTTTATGAAAAATCCACCCATAAAAGGGTTCGGAAAGTGACGAAAATCCGCATCTGGCCGGGCATTGCAAAAACAAACAAGAAAAAAAGCTCAACCGAAAAATCGCGAACCCATTGCTTGCAAAATGAATTAGAGACGCAAAGTGCGCGCCGCCCATCCAGCAGCAAAAGCCCCGCGCAGCGGATGTAAAATATTTCACGGTCGTTATCGCTTCGTGCTCACCTGGCCTTTCCATCCATCGAAACACGAGGGACGACCGGTTCGAGTGGGTGAGGAAAAGTGGCAGCAAAAAAAAAAAAAAATAATAAGGACGAAAAGGCGCGAAAGCATGCTCCGTGCGCGCTTTGACTGACTGAAGTTTATTGAAATAAATGGCGAAAAATGAAAATTAAATGGCAGCAGCCAGCGGGGTGGTGTGCTTGTGTACATGCACACAAACACACGTATACAAAGTCTGGTGCAAAATCGGCACAGGTTGTAGCAACAAACTGACTGCTGATGTAATTCCCACGATTGATTTATGCTGAAAAGCCGGTGCGGCTGATGATGACGAGGATCGCGACTTGTTTCTGAGTTTAGAACTTGGAGGTGGAAAAACGGGTTTTGAAAGTGGGGTTTCACTGCGGTGCTTTTTGAATCATACATTGAATATTATGTTTATGTGATTACAGGTGGAAAATAATCATTTGCTTTTTACATAAACAAACTCAGTTTTAGAAAAAAACGAAGTTGACTTTATAGCTGTCGGCCACCATTGCACTATGGTACATTGGGTGGCCAAGTTTCAAAAAAGTGACCTTCTCCAAATATTTTTTGGTATTTTTTTCTCGAAAGTAAACATTCTAACTAAGAAAAATCCAAATTTTCAAAACTCTAAGTTTGTTCATTACGGAGATACGAAAGCTGAAAGTCAAAAAATGGAGTAAAAAACTAGCGTTTTTCGTAAAAAAGGCTGATTGTTTAATTTTAACATAGCTCAGCCATTTTAAATATTTTATTAGGACAATTATACATCGTTGGAAAGGTAATGAGATAAGCTTTGAAACTATTGATAGATAAAATGTTGTTTCCAAATCAAAAACTGAAGTTTTCATCGAATAACTGGAGCATTTTTTGACAAAACTTATTTTTTGTGTTTGTTAACCGAGTACTTTTTTGCTAACCGATGCTAAACATGAAACTAAGATCACTTGAAAGATTGGATCATAATCTAACATTGCTGAAATTTCCAGCCTGCGATTTTTTTGCGTTTTCGGAGATATGCCATTTTGAACATTTACGTTTTATCAAAATTTGCTGCAATCTACATATGCGCCCGTTTATTTCACTTGCTTTGCTACCTACTTCGTGGGCATCGTTGCTTCAAAAATCAATACCTGGTTTCAAGAAGTTCGAAATGACTTTATTGGAATTTTCTGTTGCCTACATTTAAAATTAAGTACCTTAGTCAAAATAAGGTATTCGTACCGAAGTTTCTCAAGCGAAACTGGAGAATCTCAGTTTGATACCGAAAAAAGTATTCAGCAAAATATTGACTCAGCATGATGAATTTCTGCGATCAATCCATGAAACTGATCCACATTTAAGTTCTATGTTGGTTAGTAGGGGGTCTCGTGGCGCAGGGGTAGCGGCTTCGGCTGCCGATCCCGATGATGCTATGAGACGCGGGTTCGATTTCCGCCTTATCCACTGAGCTTCTATCGGATGGTGAAGTAAAAAGTCGGTCCCGGTTTCTCCTGTCTCGTCAGAGGCGCTGGAGCAGAAATCCCACGTTAGAGGAAGGCCATGCCCCGGGGGGCGTAGTGCCAATAGTTTCGTTTCGTTTCGTTGGTTAGTACAAAACATCATTAAAGTACCTTTAACATATCCTGAAGCCGTCAGAAACTCTATAATCAAATGAATTTTCATGAACAAGAACATTAGGATTAGTAAGAATATGTTTTGTATTTTATCTTTTTAATTCTTAATTAATATTTTGAATGAAATTAATTTTTCTGTTATTTGATTTAACAATTAAAATTTTCGCAATTTCTACCCGTAAGGGTGGGGGCTGTGGGTCTCAAGTTATATGGCATGGACTCACAAAAAGAAACACACAGCAGTAAATAATAAAAATTTGACTAAAAATGGATTTATTACGCTTAACAAAATATTGTTGGTGGGGAGGAGGGGAGGGGGGGGGGGTGTGAAAGAAAGTGGAGGGAGGGGTTGTGTCCTTAAAGTGGGGATGTATTAGCTTATCCATAATTTAATAATATAAACTTGCAATACAATATTTATGCAATTCTGTTGCACTTGCAAATGTATGAAAAGACTATTTATTATAAACAATCAACTATTGAAAAACATGAAAAGTCATAAAAATTGACGTATATCATTTCAATACCATACCATTACCCAAATTTGTATGAAAAAAACATTTAAAGAGCAAAAACATAATTTGGCCGCCTGTTTGTATGGAGATGGCCCATAGTGCAATGGTGCAACCACTAGTGTCTCCTTTTTTATCTACAAGGACTTCGCCGCCCTGGGCTCCTAAGTGTATGAAAGTATGGCACGGAGCGACGGCGCCGAATACCCATATTTACACAAAGAATTTTAGAGCGCCCGTCGCGGGATCCGAACCGGCAACCTCTGAATAGTGAGTCCAGTGCGCGGTCCGATTGATCCACACGGGCGGGACGTTTTAGATAGTTTAAATTTAAAAAAAAAACAAAACTTTGCAGTACAAACATAGTTTAAAATGATATTAAAAAACGTTAGCACGATTTTTTCCAATTGAATTACTAGAATGTATTTCTACATCCTTTGTTTAATTATTAATATATTAATCTTATCATTAGAATTTTTTTTCTTATTTATTTAGTTTTTTGTTTCGTCATTTTAAGTATTTTTTTTTTATTATGAAAACAAAAAAAAATTAAATAAAATATGCATGTGCCACCCAGTTCATAAATTGTTCATCCAAACCATTGCTTAGAGAGATTTAACCTTATAAAAAATGAAAAATTATAGAAATCACACTCTTTTTCAAAACCGGAAGTTCCTCAATCTCAGGATTTTTATTTATTTTCTTGTTTTAAGTTATTTAAGTCTGAAAATGAATGAAATTTTTGTGTTTAAGAGCTATAATAAATGACTTTAATATTTTTGCCTTCCATACCTTACTGAGGAAAGGCTATAAAATCACTCGAATAATGAAATTATTAATTTGACCCCGTAGACCCATATTCACGCATACATATCGACTCAGAATCATGTTCTAAGCTATGTGGATGCGTGTAGGTGGGTGGACAAAAAAATTGTAACTCGATTATCTCCGGACTGGATGAACGGATTTTGACCGTATAAATCTCATTTGATCCGTCTTGGGGTCCCATAGGTCTCTATTTAAAATCAGCAAGTTTAGTTAAGTACTTCAAAAGTTATGCTAAAAAAACGATTTTGGCGCATGTCCGGAAGATTGTAAAAAGGGTGTTTTTTGTAAGAAAACCTATCATGTTATACATTTTCAGAAAGGCATTAAAAAGACTTATCCAATGAGCCCAAAATATTGAAGATCTGACAATCTTATCAAAAGTTATTAGCACTTAAGAGTTATTTATACACTTTTGGAGGCCGGATCTCAGATATTTCAATGAAAATGATGTCCGGGTCTATCATGCGACTTGTCGTTAGTTAGATAATCGAAAAACCTTTCAAATGAACCTAAAACATCGAAGATCTGACAATCCTATCAAAAGTTATTAGCACTTAAGTGTTATTTATACATTTTTTGGAGGCCGGATTTCAGATATTGTGAAAGAAATATTGTCTGAAACATCCATGCGAACTATCGTTGAAAAGGTTTTTTTTTTCAGACCTTGCCGATGAGCCAGAAATATTGAAGGTCTGTGATTCCTATCGAAATAAATGAGTAATAAAGTTGATTTGTTAAACATGTTAAGGGGGAATGTTGCTATTTTTACTGAATGTATTGACTTTATGAATGTGAGGAAGGCACCAATCACTTAAAGGTGGATTAGGTAATGTTTTTTTTTAATTTAAGTACATTTAAAACATTGAATATTTATTAAGCTCTTTTTCATCATTTAAAAGTCCCAAAAAATTTGAAATATCTTTAATTTACATTTATTTGCTTGATCGTAAAATATTTTAAATTATGATTAATAAATTATTTATAATTAGTTATTGTCAAATTATTGTAAAAATTGGCCTTAATTAAATATGAACTGGAAGTTTTTTTTCCAAATTCTCAAGTTCGCTTTGGGTAATTCTCCGCCAACTCACACAGCAGTTGCCCCGACCCATCTTCGATTTGCGTGAAACTTTGTCCTACGGGGTAACTTTTGTCCCTGATCACGAATCCGAGGTCCGTTTTTTTGATATCTCGTGACGGAGGGGTGGTACGACCCCTTCCATTTTTGAAAATTTTTCAACATCGAAAAAAAAACTAAAAAAGTTTTAAAAATTCTCTTATTTTCCGTTACTTGATTAAAAAATATTTTGGAACATGTCATTTTATGGGAAATTTAATGTACTTTTCGAATCCACATTGACCCAGAAGGGTCATTTTTTCATTTAGAACAAAATTTTTCATTTTAAAATTTCGTGTTTTTTCTAACTTTGGGGTTATTTTTTAGAGTATAACAATGTTCTACAAAGTTGTAGAGCAGACAATTACGAAAATTTTGATATATAGACATAAAGGGTTTGCAAAATGGAAGGGGTCGTACCGGAGGGGCGGTCACGAGATATAAAAAAACGGACCTCGAATTCGTGATCAGGGACAAAAGTTACCCCTGAGGACAAAGTTTCACGCAAATCGAAGAGGGGTCGGGGCAACTTTTCCCGATTTTGTGTGAGTTGATAGAGAATTACCCCTTTATAGATGAAGAATTAAACAAGTTTGCTGATAAATTGAAAAAAATGCATCTTAGGCCAAAAACAGAACAAGCAAGATCGATGTTAAGGTCAGTTTTTTTTTCTATATCACATTTTATGCCTTTAAATATTTTAAAATGACCTGTCCCTTCTTAAACGGACGGAAATTTCAATGTATTACAATGATCAAGCGGATAAAAAATGACTAATAAAATTTATAGAAAGTCAATTACAAAATTATTGTTCAAGATACAAAGCGGTAAACAAATAGAATAAGCCTTCAATTTCACATTTTAAAAACGTGGCGAGGTGCTCTGTGGAAACTTCCATACAGGCATCAGCAGTTAACGGATTTCTGTCTTTTCAGCAATGCGCATGCCCAGCAACAAGGATAATCTGTGTTAGTTCAGTCACTTTCTCATAGATGGCGACGCTGGTAGTGATAGAAGTGGTTGATGTCCTGGATTGGATAAAGGTTATGGGTGCGTGTGCTTAGGATGCAATATCCTGTTTATCCTTTTTGGAGGGGAAATTATCCTTTAGGGTGCAACGGGTTTTATCCCTATGATCAAGGGTAGAATGGTCGACTGTGTGTTTATTTGATGCTTTATGCTTGATGAGTGGTTTTTATTTAGAAAATAATTGTTTGTAGTACATGTATTGCTAAATAATAAATAAAATAAAAATACATAAATAAAATAAAAATACATAAATAAATAATAAATAATTATTTGAAAAATAAGCTCGATCCATAAGAAATTGAATTCAAACTTAATTTCACTTCAAATGTCCAACATTCAGATCAAAGTACAAACCATCATTTCGCAGAACTCATCTGCCTTCCCACTCGCTCATCAACTGACTAAACCACGGTAAACATCCATTACCTGCACCCAGACCAAACTTCATTCATATTGCCCCTATGACGTTGGCCTTGTCCAGTTCGCATAATTAGCACAAATCGCCAGCTGTCCCCCTTTTATACCACCGCTGACCGATTATATTGTACCTGGCCCGGGTTGATCCGTCCAAATCCATTCGAGAAACTGTCCCCGGGTCAAAACGTTTGCCTTTTGCCGCTCGCTCGTCATTTGCGGGCCCAATTTTCGCAGTGATATTTCCTGGCGCACGTGGGAGGGACCACAAAAATCTGTTCACCACAGCCACCCACGGGGTCAGGTGTCGGGTGCTGGGGAACCCACCTCCCCCCATTGGGGTGGGTCTCATCCTAGCAAAATTTGAAATTTGGAATGATTAACTGGGAATCAAGTGTTAGGGTGACCTCTTGAACATTTTAATTATCGATGATTTTTTTTTTTTTGCTGGTAGAATAAAAATATTGTCATAAACATATTCGAAAATGAATTTTCATAAACCTATAACATAAAAAGTCACACTATCAAATGTGAAACCTTAGTGAAAATGATGTGTATTGAAGTTCGTCACTGATATGAAACCAACGCCATGAAAATGGAACAGTGCATTGATTATCAAAATGGAATTGAATATAGAGGCCAACACGATTAGTGCACATTGACAATTTTCTTTTTGTTTTTGTAGTCCGGAAAAAACATTTATTAAAAATAGTTTGGTTTAAAACTGCAAAGTACCAAAATGTTCAGCTCAAACAACATAAAATGATCACTTAATACCCTAATTGTCGCTGGCTTCCTCTCTGCTAACAGAACCCTAAATTGGCTGAAAGTCTGGCTGGAATGTTCACAATTTGGTAGAATTCAGTCTCAACTAAAACAAAAAAAAATGGTGCAGCTCATATTTGTTTATTCATTGTCGTTTGCCCTTTAATTATTTGACCTGACCAGCAGCAGCAGAAGTGTGTGTGTGTAGGATAGGGTGGTTCACGGATATATGAAAAAGACAAAAGTGTTCAATTTCGTTTGCATCAACCGGAATTTTAAAGTTCTTTGACCCCAGAAGCTACCCTGAAAATTTAAGCTTATTTGGTTAAGGTTTAGTTGCTCCAGTTTTGATCGGAAGTTAGAATGGAATTTCAATAAATTTAATTGATTTATTTTTCACTTTTTAACTCTTCTTCTAGAAAGTTTTCCTTTACCCGATACAATATTATCTATCTAAAAGATTTCTTATAGGTTTTGATCCGGGGAACAACTTAGTAGAACATCGCAAAGCGCTAAGAATTGATCCCGAAAAGATACAAATTATTTTTTTGAGCCAGTTTTGAATTTTTGCCGAATAAAATAAACTCCAAAAAATATCCTGAATCTTTTCGGGATCAATTCCTAGCACTTTGCGATGTTCTACTAAGTTGTTCCCCGGATCAAAACCTATAAGAAATCTTTTAGATAGATAATATTGTATCGGGTAAAGGAAAACTTTCTAGAAGAAGAGTTAAAAAGTGAAAAATAAATCAATTAAATTTATTGAAATTCCATTCTAACTTCCGATCAAAACTGGAGCAACTAAACCTTAACCAAATAAGCTTAAATTTTCAGGGTAGCTTCTGGGGTCAAAGAACTTTAAAATTCCGGTTGATGCAAACGAAATTGAACACTTTTGTCTTTTTCATATATCCGTGAACCACCCTATCCTACACACACACAACAGGATCTGGATCCACCAGCGTGTGGAGGCAATTTTGGGGAAACGATTTTGCAATTATTTCATCGATTTGATGTAGTCCTACATGTCAGGGTGGATCTGTTGAAATTTTATTGATTTTTTTTATCTAAACAGATCCATTGTTGATTGCTTTCAACTTTACTAAAAACTTATATGTTAATAGGTTTGATGAATTAAAATAAAAGATTGTTCACGAGTTTTGGATATGGTTATTGTTGAACTTTGTTTTATTTCAATGAATGAATCTAAAGTCCTTTAGAAGATATCTTAATTCAAAAAGGTCTTTCTGAGTTTATGTTTCTTTTATTTTACAAATGGACTCAGCTATCATTCATTTTTCAATATATTATTATTATTCTAAGTGTAATTATATATGTCATGATAATTACATAAAAATATTAAATACTTTGAACTTTTGTTTGATTGAAAGAAAATCCTTCAAAAGCAGCGTGTGCAATTGCTTTTCATAATTTTTTTCTGAGAAACTTCTACACTTTAATAAAATTGAAGTGAAATTAACCCAAAATGGTTCCAATGATTTTTTTTATTATGCAAAAAAAAACCGTACGTAAGACGTCAAGACAAGCCATACCATATTATTAAATTAAAAAAAATATATAACGTCACTTGTAGTTTACCTTATCGAAATAACGGGGTATTATTGACATTTTTCGTATTTTTTCCTTAATTTATTTTATAAATTATGTATATTTTAAAAAGGCAATTCTCCATTATTTTTGTTTAATTAGCTCATGCTTTCTGGCTGAACTTCCTGGCTGAAGGTGTTGAAAAGGACAATTTTTAATATTATTGTAGTTTCAACAGACTACTTTTTAGCCACCTACCTATTTTAACGTTGAAATTAACGAACATAGTATTTTGCTTATTTAATTTTGTTTAGGCCGATGCAAATATTTAAAAAAAATTGTCTCTCGGCCCTGGCCAAGGTCAAGGGGGGGGGGGGAAAGCAAAAAAATAAAAAAAAAATATAAAATTTAAATAACAAGCCATAGTCTTCACATTTAAATGAAAAAAGTGTTTTAAAATGCATTTTACACGAGTTCAGTTGTTTTGCAATCATTAGTTTTCAAAAAATCTAAGATCTGACAAAAACAAAAATTGTATCGAAAAAAAAGATTTTGCATCGAAAATTTTCAAAAAATCTTAAGATTTTTTAATAAACCCAAACATGCTAAAAATGATTATAAACGCAGAAGAATGTATTTTAATTTGATTTCAGCTGGTTGCACTTGAATTTTCCTTGAAATTTTGAAGTTTATTGTCAAAATAATTTTTTTTGCCCCCTGATTTTTCGAGCCAATTTTGAAGGGGGGGGGGGGGGGGTGACAAAAACTTTTAAAAATATTTGTACCAGCCTTATGAAACTTCAAAAAATAATTCCTCTGAATATAAATTAAAAATGTATTATTATTTTTGATCTCTTTGAAACAGGTTTTTACCAGCCTTTTCATTATATCAAATGTTTTGTTTTTGTATCTCATACTTATAAAAAATGGGGTTTGCTGTATTTCATTTTCTTGTGAAAATAAAAAGTTGTTAAAGTTGGTATATCTTAGAGAGCGCGTTTAATTATTTTCGAAAGTATCCTCACCATGATCTAAAAAATTTCTAATGACACCACATCAAGTTACACACAAGTTACACATTTTCGAGCTGTTTTTAGGGTGCCCAGAATATGGGGTTTTTTTGCTAAAACCCCTCTCCTCAAGCTTCATATTGTTGCCAGGGCCTTTTCAAACCTTTAAGCCAAATATGAGCAAAACGGCTCTACATTAAAACGTCAAGAAAAATTTTCAGCCGAATCGGTATATATTGTAAATGAAGCTTGTATGGGAAAAATCGCAAAAAAATCAAAATTCCACCCAAAGGTGCCGTTGAATAAGTCGGATCATTGTCAAGTGTAATAATCTTATGTAAAATTTTATGACAAACTACTTTGTTGAAGATCGCAAAACGATACGAGTCAACCCTGACAAGTTGTAAGTGATTTTAAAAAGACGTTTTTGTATGAAATGATTTTTTTCACCATCTTTAACGATCTATAGATACCTTAACCAGTTTGGTTCAAAATTGACACAGTTACTTTTTTTTTGCCGAGGTTTATCGTTACATACCGTATGCAGAAGGTACACAGCAAAAAAAAGTTGAATTTTGGAATGTTGAAAATTTGGTTGGTTGAATATTAATCATTTTTTGAGTAATATTACATAAAAAATGTGTAAAAATGTGAACTGATGAAAATTCATCAATTCCTGATGTAATATTACACAAAATTTTTGCCCCAAAATCTGTCACCATTTTTTGATGAATATTACCATCATTTTTTTCTGTGTATCTCTGATGTAATTTTTTTTCTCTACAATACAGTCATAAAGGGGTTGTGTGGTTTTTGTGTGGAAAAAATCGAAAGAAATTATAAAATAATTTAAATTCGATTTTATCTACAATCTATAGTTGTATAATTTAATCAGACAATGTTATTAGCGACTCGAAAAAGTTATCTTGATACGTAAAATGTCGTTGCGCCAATTTAAGCCTCGGGTATCAATGGTTAATCTTTATCAAATAAGCCCAAAATTTTCACAGATGCCAAATGGAGCAAGGGATATTTTTTCTGGACACCCTAATGTAAACATTGGACAATTTTATAAATTTTGCTGATTTTTAAGTGAATAATTCATGTCCTATTTTCTGCGATTGTATGTAGCAATTTATCATGAGTAATTTATCACCAAAGGATCTTAAAAAAAATATCCTAGGGGTTTTTAGCTAGTCCTAAATCAAATGATTGAATTTGTCAAATGCCCTTTTTCTAAAAAAAAAATGAGATAGATTATTATTTTCTCGTTTTGATATCATCGCATGACTGACAGCTAATGAAATCAAAACACAAAAGGGTACTTCATCCCAAATCCCGATGCTAACACGATAACATCCGCCCATTCACCCACCCTAAATCCCACATTTTCCCCCACACTCATCAAACGAAGTTGGACACCGTGCCGTGTGCTGTTCAGTGTCTTGCGAACCTTCGTGGTGAACGGACACTAGAGCTGCGGTATTTTTTACTACCTAAGCTCAGAGTTATTTCAAAACAAAATTCACAGTCTGTTTAAAGACTACCTGAGTTATTTTCCAAAATTCTAAACAGTCTTTTCAAGACTAACCCCACCTGAAATTTTGTTGTATTTTACAAACAAAGCCATCTTTTAAGAGAACTTTGCTTGCAAAATGCGTCAAAACAAAGGTAAACGCAAATCTTCTGAAGATTTGGTCGTTACGTCGGTGAAGCGTTTGAACGCTAAACCGGCTAACGGAAACAGAAAAAGAAAACAGCCTCTTCTGAGGTCTGATTCTGATTCTGAATGTGAGGTCAATCCTCCAATTCCATTGACAAACAGTTTCGGTGTTTTATCCGAAACTGATGACAAGGAACCTTCTCCTCGTACTGAGCCTTCTGCCGTCGAGAAACGAGTAAAGGCTCCGCCAATTGTAGTGACTTCCGTCTCCGATTTGGCCAGCTTTCGAACGCAACTGAAGAATTGCAAGGAAACTTGCAATTTGAAAGTTTCGTTCCAGCTTGGTCGAAGAGGAGAATGTCGCTTGTTGACGGAATCTTTACAAGATCACCAAACTTTTGTTGGTTATTTGAAAACCACAAACACAATTTCTACACGTATGAGACCAAGAATGCTCGCCCATTCAAGGCGGTCTTGAAAGGTCTCTCCAACGACTTGTCGGTGGATGAGATCAAAAACGAACTTAAGGTGTTGCTTGGCTTTGCCCCATCCCAAGTAATACCAATGAAGAAAAAATCAAACGGGAATATTTCTCGCTTTGGTTTGACTTCTCAATTTTATCTGATTCATTTCAACAGAAATGAAATCAACAATTTGAAACTTTTGGACAAAGTACAGTTTTTGTTCCATGTACGGGTAAAGTGGGAGCATTTTAAGAAACATGGCGTTAATGGCCAGAATCTGACCCAGTGCCGGCGTTGCCAGGCATTCGGTCACGGTACTGACCATTGCGCCATGGTTCCAAAATGCATGGTTTGCGGGGATTCTTCTCACGACAAGGACAATTGTCCCGTGAAAGAAGTCACCCAATTTAAATGTGCAAATTGTGGTGGAAATCACAAATCAAATTTCTGGGATTGCCCCATCAGAAAAAGGTTTTGGATTCTCGTGCTAAGCATCAGCCGAAATCCAAACCGAAATTTTCTCAAAGTCAGGTTGTACCTGCATCTTTAAATCAAACGTTCGTGCTGTCTCACTCGAACAATTCTAGAAATACCCCTACCGTGGAAAAGTTAGGTAACAACAATGGCATTTCTTATGCTAACGTTGTTTCGGGTTCATCCACGAATTTTAAATCCTCTACCAATCTTTCTGAAATTGGGCAGGTACCTCAAATCTCATTTGAAAATTTTTCTGCTGGCAACGCTTTGGGATCTTCTGATCTCGGCGATGTTACGTTTGAAAAAATGACTTTTTTGCAAAACTGGTTGGCGAACGACTGGACATGGCGTACCATAGGTACTTCGAGTACCACAGGAATAAAATAGACCCACCAAGTGGTCCATTAGCCTCCTGTCCAGTAACTCCGATACCCTGGCCTCCCCGCGGCGCTAGCCGGGATACTAGTAACCATTGGAGAGATCGGGTAACCAACCCCGGTGGGAACTATGGTAGTATGCTGACAGGGAAGGGGGGCTCCATCCTCTTCGGAGGGTGTAGCTATACCGTTAGGCCTCGAGAGAAAGGCCCCCGTTACGGTGTCGAGAGAAAACCGGAGCTGGGTCTCGGTAGCTTCAAGGTGGCAGCCCCACCCCGAGACTAGGTATCGCAGCCCCAATCCGGCTGCATACCGAAATCAAAACCATTACGAACAATCAAGAAGGAATAAGGATCCGGAACAAACGGCATAGACCTAGGCACGAAAAGGACACCGATTGGAAACTCGGAACATGGAACTGCAGATCGCTACGTTTCGATGGGTATGAGTACGCTCTGTTGAACGAGCTCAAACCCCGCAACTTCGATGTTGTAGCGCTGCAAGAGATGTGCTGGAAGGAGCGAAGATGTGGGAGGATGATGCTTTGGAGCTCACCATGTACCAGAGCGGCGGAGCCGAAAACAAGCTGGGAACCGGCTTCATAGTGTTGGGCAAGATGCGGAGTCGTGTGATTGATTGGGAGCCGATCGACGACCGGATGTGTAGATTGAGGATTAAAGGCCGTTTCTTCAACTATCACATCTTCAACGTACATTGCCCACACGAGGAATCATCCGATGCCGAGAAGGAAGCGTTCTACGCGAAGCTGGAGCAGAAGTTCGACAGCTGCCCGCAGAGGGACGTCAAGATCGTCATCGGAGATATGAACGCCCGCATAGGAAGGGAGGAGATGTACAAGCCGGTGATCGGGCCGAACAGCCTGCACACCGTCACGAACGACAACGGCCGGCGGTGCATCAACTTCGCAGCCTCCCGCGGTATGGTGGTACGGAGCACATTCTTCCCCCGGAAAGACATCCACAAAGTCACCTGGACATCGCCTAACCAACGAACAAAAACACAAATCGACCACGTCCTCATCGACGGCCGATTCTTCTCGGACATACGGAACATCCGCACGTACCGCGGTGCGGACATCCACTCGGACCACTACCTGGTGGGTGCAAGCATGCACTCAAAACTGTCGACGACGTATTACCGACGACGGAGCCGGCTCCCACCGCCGTTCAACACGAGCGGCTGCAGGACACGGCTGCGGCTCAGCACTACGTGCAGCAGCTGGAAGCGAGCCTGCCAACGGAGGAGGAACTCGGCGCTGCCTCGCTCAACGATGGATGGAGCAGAATATGCTCGGCCATCGGCAGTGCCGCTGAAGCCGCGCTAGGTAGTACGGTCCGAGTTGGAAAGCAGCGCTGGTTCGACGAGGAGTGCCAGCGGCTACTTGACGAGAAGAAAGCAGCTTATGCGGTGAAGCTGAGAGCTGCAACTGATGAGAACGTGGCCAGATACAAACAAGCGCTGAAACAGCAGAGAACGGTCTTCAAGCTCAAGAAGCGCCAGCTGGAAGATCGCGATCGCGCCGAAATGGAGCAGCTGTTCCGGCAGAACGAGACGCGTAAGTTCTACGAGAAAGTTAACCGGTTCCGCAAAGGCTATGCGCCGCAAGCCAACACTTGTCGGGACGCCGAGGGAAACCTTCTTATGGACAAAGGCGAGGTGTTGAACAGGTGGCAGCAGTTCTTCAACGAGCACCTCAACGGCGATGTAGCGCATGGAGACGGCTTTGAAGCCCAACTTGACCGCCCGCTGCCGACGAACAGTTCCCGGCACCTGATCTGGAGACGGTGAAGAAGGAGATCGGGCAGCTGAAGAACAACAGGGCCGCCGGTAAAGATCGGTTACCCGGTGAGCTCTTCAAATATGGAGGAGAGCAGTTGGCGAGGGCGATCCACTTGGTGATTTCTAAGATCTGGAGGGAGGAGAAACTACCAGCAGAATGGATGGATGGTGTCGTGTGCCCCATCTACAAAAAGGGCGATAAGCTGGACTGCGGCAACTACCGCGGTATCACGCTTATCAACGCGGCCTATAAAATCCTCTCCCAGATCCTCTGCCGTCTGCTGACACCGTACGCACGGAGGTTCGTGGGCCCCTATCAAGCGGGGTTTACTGGCGCTCGGGCCACCACGGACCAAATTTTCTCGCTCCGGCAGATCCTCGAGAAATGCCGTGAGTACAACGTGCCCACACATCACATCTTCATCGATTTCAAGGCAGCGTACGATACAGTCGTCCGCGAACAGCTATGGCAGATCATGCACGAGAACGGATTTCCGGACAAACTGACTCGGCTGATCAAGGCTACCTTGGATCGTGTGATGTGTCACGTGCGAGTGGCAGGGGAGCTAGCGGATCCCTTCCAATCGCATCAAGGGTTACGACAAGGTGACGGCTTATCCAATGCGCTGTTCAACATCGGACTTGAGGGAGTTGTGCGAAGAGCGGGTATAGACACGAGAGGCACGATTTGCAACAGGACAGTCCAACTTCTTGCTTATGCGGACGACATTGATATTATAGCGAGAGACCTAGAGACGGTGAAAAGGGTTTACACCGCCTTAAAGACGCAAGCAGGACGAATTGGATTGGCCATGAATACGACGAAAACAAAGTACATGAAAGGGAGGGGCTCAAAGGACGTTAATCCCCCAAGACTCACCCCTCTAGCTGTGGATGGCGATGTGCTGGAGGAGGTGAGCGAATTCGTGTACTTGGGATCGCTGGTAACGGCCGACAACGACACCAGCTTAGAGATCCGGACTCGTATCCACTCCGCGAATCGCGCCTACTTTGGATTACGGAAAACCTTGACATCTGATCGAGTGCAACGCGCCACGAAGCTGACCCTGTACAAGACACTGATTAGACCGGTTGCCCTCTATGGCCATGAGACCTGGACGCTGCGGCAAGAGGACGAACGAGCCCTTGGACTTTTCGAACGGAAGGTGCTGCGAACGATCTACGGTGGAGTACGTACAGCTCAGAACGAGTGGCGAAGGCGCATGAACCACGAACTGCACGCGCTGCTGGGAGAACCGACCATCGTCACCCTGGCGAGAATCGGGAGGCTCAGGTGGGCCGGCCATGTCGCGAGGATGGATGAAGACCATCCTGTCAGGATGCTCTTTGACCGCGCGCGACCCGATGGCGGCACAGGCCGAAGAGCAGGAGCACAGCGTGCACGATGGGGAAATCAGATCGAGGCGGACCTAAGAAAGATCTGCAACCTAGGAGACTGGCGAGCTGCAGCCCAGAACCGAGCAACATGGAACAACCTTCTTGATACAGCACGGGCACCGCGTATGGTGTTCTAAGCTGTTTGGTATGGTACACCCAAAGGAAAAATATATCTCAAAATCTGCAACATTGGATTTGCTGCAGAAAATGTCATATTTTATAACATTTTTTGCAGCAAGCCCGTAGATCATTTTTGCCCGCGTGTAAAAATTTCAGCGATCTGCAGTTCTCACCAACACATATAAAGCTGGCCCGTCCCCGAACAACACTCCAAAGAGAAGCATATGTTGGTGCTCTTTCACTCACTTTTCATCAAGCGTCCATGGCGCGGTGGTAGCGTGTCGGATCTATAACCAAGAAGTTGGTGGTTCAATCTCGTTCTGCTAAGTGTTTTTTTTTTGTGAAATACAACCAAAAAGCCATCGGTAATGTCGATAATTGTCGGTAACGGGCAAAAATGTCATACTCCTATATCGCAAAAAATGCATGAGGACAGATTTCATGCAGATTCTGATATACTTTCATGCCGCCATGCATCACAATCATGCGACTGCCAGTTGGGTGTATATAAGTAATTCCATCAATATTATGAATTTTAATGCTCGCTCTTTAAAAGCGAAAGAAAATGAATTTTTCAACTTTTTACGAGTTCATAACGTGCATGTTGCTGTTATAACCGAAACATTTTTAAAAACTGGCACTTATTTGAAAAGTGATCCAGATTATAAAGTTATAACTAATAACCGAATGAATCGAAATGGCGGTGGAGTTGCAATAGTTATCCACCGTAGTATGACTTATAGCACGTTACGTGACTTTAAGTTAAAAGTTATTGAAAGTTTGGGCATTGAACTTGAAACTTCTTTTGGGAAAATTATGATTGCAGCTGCATATTTGCCTTTCCAATGCACTGGGGAAAATAAAAATTATTTCAAAGGGGATTTGAATAAACTTACTCGGCATAGATCTCGATTTTTGATCATCGGTGATTTTAATGCCAAACACCAATCTTGGAATAATTCAAAAGTAAATTCCAATGGTAAAATTCTGTTCAGAGATTGCACTTCTGGTCTTTATTCGGTATTATACCCGAATGGACCAACTTGCTTTTCTTCTGTTAGAAATCCATCAACAATTGATTTGGTTTTGACAAATCAAAGTCAGTATTGTGGTCCTTTAGTGACTCATGCTGATTTTGATTCTGATCACCTTCCAGTAACTTTTTCACTTTCTCATGAAGCAGTTACCAGACCCAATAGTTCTGTGTTTAATTACCACAAAGCTAATTGGGACAGGTATCAGCATCATATTGAGAATAATTTAAATCATGATTTTGTTTTAGAAACCAAAGCTGATATTGATTCAGCCTTGGAATCTTTAACTAATGCAATTTTGGATGCTAGGAATATTGCTATTCCTAAAGTCCAAGTCAAATTTGATTCTCCCATTATTGATGACGATCTTCAGCTTCTGATTCGTCTGAAAATGTTCGCCGAAGACAGTATCAACGTTCTCGTGATCCTGCACTGAAGCGAATTCAAAAGATTTGCAAAAGGTTATTGACCACAGATTCACTCTCCTGCGAAATGAAAAGTTCGCAAGAGATGTCGAACAAATTAAACCTTATTCCAAACCTTTTTGGAAACTTTCAAAGGTTCTTAAGAAACCTCAAAACCCATCCCTTCTTTAAAAGATGGTGATAATATTCTATTAACTAATGGGGAAAAAGCTCAAAACTTGCTCAGCAGTTTGAGAGTGCTCATAATTTCAACTTGAATGTTTTGAGTCCTATTGAAGATCAAATTTCAATAGAATTTCAGAATATTGTTGAACAAGAATTTTCATCAGATGAAGTTTTTAATACGGATCTGAATGAAATAAAATCTATTATCAAAAAATTTAAAAATATGAAAGCCCCTGGTGAGGATGGCATTTTTTACATTTTAATTAAAAAATTACCAGAAGCAACTTTAAGTTGCTTGGTCAAAATTTTCAACAAATGTTTTGATTTGGCATATTTTCCCAGTAGTTGGAAAAATGCCAAAGTAATTCCGATTTTGAAACCGGATAAAAATCCTGCTGAAGCCTCAAGCTATCGGCCCATTAGTTTGCTTTCATCTATTAGTAAATTATTCGAAAGAATAATTCTTAATAGAATGATGACGCACATTAATGAAAATTCAATTTTCGCTGATGAGCAGTTTGGATTTCGCCTTGGGCATTCAACTACTCATCAGTTGTTGAGAGTTTCAAATTTGATTCGAAGCAACAAATCTGAGGGCTATTCTACTGGCGCTGCTCTTCTAGACATAGAAAAAGCATTTGACAGTGTTTGGCATAAAGGTTTGATTGCGAAATTAAAAGGTTTAATTTTCCGATTTATATCGTGAAAATTATTCAAAATTATTTGACGGATCGTACTCTGCAGGTATGTTATCAGAATAGCAAATCTGATCAACTACCTGTACGTGCTGGCGTCCCTCAAGGAAGCATTTTGGGTCCAATTTTATACAATATTTTTACTTCTGACTTGCCTGATTTGCCCCAGGATGTCAGAAATCACTTTTGCTGATGACACAAGCATCTCCGCCAAAGGCAGAAGCCTTCGTGTCATCACAAGAAGATTACAAAAAAGCTTGGATATTTTCAATTCTTATTTGAAAGAATGGAAAATAACTCCAAATGCTGCAAAACTCAACTTATTATTTTCCCTCACAAACCAAGGGCTGATTTTCTTAAACCAAAAAGTCATCACATTATAAAGATGAATGAGGTAAATTTAAAGTGGGAGGATCAAGTGAAATATCTTGGACTTGCTTTTGACAAAAACCTTACTTACAAGGATCACATTGAAAGTATCCAGGTTAAATGTAACAAATATATCAAATGTTTGTATCCACTTATAAACAGGATTTCTAGACTTTGTCTCAAGAATAAACTGTTAATTTATAAACAAATTTTCAGACCTGCCATGCTTTATGCTGTGCCGATCTGGACAAGCTGTTGCTTAACCAGGAAGAAAAAACTTCAGAGGATTCAGAACAAAATTCTGAAAATGATTCTGAAACTTCCTCCCTGGTTCAGCACCAGTGAACTTCATCAATTAGCCGAAGTTGACACTTTGGATGTTATGTCCAATAAGATAATTGATGCATTTCGACAAAAATCATTGCAGTCTTCAGCTGCATAGATCCGCTCTTTATATAGTTTATAAGTTAGTTTTAAGGTATCCCTTTTCCCTTTTGTACATGTAGGACCTCCTACATTTGAAATCACTGAATAGCGAAAGCTACAATATTTCATGAATAAATGAAAGTTGCTAGTATTTAAAATTGAGGTGAAAAGTCATCGTTTGTGATTGGACACTCAATAATATTTTAACTGAATGAATGTACATGGAAAAGAAATTTGAATAAATATAAATTAAAAAAAAAAAAGTGCCGTGTGCTGTGTGACAATCCCGTCCCAATAACGGTCGCTTGTTGTAGCCCTAATTGAACCGATATTGTCCCCCTCACAATGCATAAAACCGGGAGTAATTAAGTTACTAAAAGTGTGCGATTGTGTTTCCCGTCACAAACTGCACTGTCGATTCTGTTCTCTGTTGTCTGACTCTCTTTCGCAATAATAGGTAATTTACATTAGCTCGCTGGCTGTGTGTAAGAGTCGTTGCTTTTTGTTCCGGGTAATGGTAATTAAAATTTGCGTTTACCGGAAAAATTTCGACCGAATTTGGTTCGGTTTGACCTTTGTCCTTAATTAATTGTAATTTATTACACAACGAGTGCGCTGGGCAGTTTAATCGTGATGTTGGAAAATTTGATTGCATTTTATTTTTTCGATCTGATTAACAATATTATAAAACAAGCATGTGGAACTATGAACAAATTTCCACCAAATGTGGCTGTGCTGTTGCATTCTCGAGAGCAAAATGCCATGACAACCTTGCGTCCGGGAACGACGCTGAGCTAAGCTCAGTTCAGGCACATCGTTTGACCAACTTTTCGGCGATGATGAAGCTAGCTCCGAGTTTTACTACTAGTCGTTCAAAGTCTAGAAATGAAGGGGGCAGGAGGAAAATTCTCACGGTGCCTCTCTTTCCATATTGGATGAGGGTAATTCTCCGCCAACTCACACAGCAGTTGCCCCGACCCCTCTTCGATTTGCGTGAAACTTTGTCCTATGGGGTAACTTTTGTCCCTGATCACGAATCCGAGGTCCGTTTTTTGATATCTCGTGACGGAGGGGCGGTACGACCCTCCATTTTGAACATGTGAAAAAGAGGTGTTTTTCAATAATTTGCAGCCTGAAACGGTGATGAGATAGAAATTTGGTGTCAAAGGGACTTTTATGTAAAATAAGACGCCCGATTTGATGGCGTACTCAGAATTCCGAAAAACGTATTTTCATCGAAAAAACACTAAAAAGTTTTAAAATTCTCCCATTTTCCGATACTCGACTGTAAAAATTTTGGAACATGTTATTTTATGGGAAATTTAATGTATTTTCGAATCTACATTGACCCAGAAGGGTCATTTTTCATTAGAACAAAATTTTTCATTTTAAAATTTCGTGTTTTTCTAACTTTGCAGGGTTATTTTTAGAGTGTAACAATGTTCTACAAAGTTGTAGAGCAGATAATTACAAAAATTTTGATATATAGACATAAGGGTTTGCTTATAAACATCACGAGTTATCGCGATTTTACGAAAAAAAGTTTTGAAAAAGTTGGTCGTCATCGATCATGGCCATTCATGGTCACCCGCGACAGACACGGACGACGAAACAAAGAGAAACGCAAAAAGTAACTTTTTCAAAACTTTTTTTCGTAAAATCGCGATAATTCGTGATGTTTATAAGCAAACCCCTTATGTCTATATATCAAAATTTTTGTAATTGTCTGCTCTACAACTTTGTAGAATATTGTTACACTCTAAAAAATAACCCTGCAAAGTTAGAAAAAACACGAAATTTTAAAATGAAAAATTTTGTTCTAGATGAAAAAATGACCCTTCTGGGTCAATGTAGATTCGAAAAGTACATTAAATTTCCCATAAAATAACATGTTCCAAAATTTTTTACAGTCGAGTAACGGAAAATGGGAGAATTTTTAAAACTTTTTTAGTGTTTTTTCGATGAAAAATACGTTTTTCGGAATTCTGAGTACGCCATCAAATCGGGCGTCTAATTTTCCATAAAAGTCCCTTTGACACCAAATTTCTATCTCATCACCGTTTCAGGCTGCAAATTGTTGAAAAACACCTCTTTTTTCGCATGTTCAAAAATGGAAGGGGTCGTACCGCCCCTCCGTCACGAGATATCAAAAAACGGACCTCGGATTCGTGATCAGGGACAAAAGTTACCCCTTAGGACAAAGTTTCACGCAAATCGAAGAGGGGTCGGGGCAACTTTTCCCGATTTCGTGTGAGTTGGTAAAGAATTACCCATGAGATAATTTTAACGAGCTCTACCGCGTGGTTATCAGCCGCCAAGAAATGACGGGCAAACACACGGGTTGGGTTGGGTTTCCACGGTGGCATCCATGCTGGCAACACTGTTTTTGGTGGTTTGTTAACGTCGGTGGTGGTGTGTTGCTGGAGTTGTTGTTGTTGTTGCTGCTGCTGTTGATGTCGCCGTGGTTCTCCTAGAATGTGTGTTGTGCAATGCAGTTGAGGTTGGGGCTGTAAAGCCGGGACTATGTGTGTACTGAGTAGGTTAGTGTGCTATTTTGAATATTTTAATATTGTGGGCTAGTTTGATGGGAAGTGCATTTTAACGACTTGAGATAACCGTAAAAGCTTAACGCAATGATTGATGTTGTAAAGTCAGTAAGTTCACATAACTTTATGGAATGTTTGTTTCCCCAAAAAATATGAGTTAGTTTATTAATAGTCGAAAATAATTGCCGAAGACACCTAATTGATCAAAATTTCTTTCAAAAGATACAGATTTTCGAATTTTCATGTATCATTTTTGCCAAATTTGTACGGAAAATTATATGGACAAACTTATGATGCAAAATGGCTTACTTGGGCATACCGAAGACACCAAAAAAGTTTCAGCCGGATTAAAAAATACAAAAAAAATTGATTGGCCGAAACCTCAGAAAATTGCTCAGTTGAGTATTTATCAACAATTCTAAATAAAATTTTCAAAAGTTCCTATCTGCATAGGAAACCCATGAGGGATAGGTTGTTTTGAAAATTTAATCAAGAATTGTTGTGCACTATGATGATTGAAACATCACTAAGTGGCCAGGCCTACTGCGTGAAGTTTACCGCAAAGATGATTCATCGAACTAAGTTGAGCTTGAGTATAAAAGTTCAAAAAGACAGATCACATTGACATGGCATAGCATAGCATAGCAATAAAAAACTATTACAAAATACAATGACTGTGTCAACAAACGACATCGACCACCGGCACGCACCGTTGCACACAATCGCCACTTGATTTACGCCAAGAATTTTACAACAAGGGTGCTCGCTCAACAACCCTCCCTCCCCCTTTTCCACCGTGAAAAATCAATTACACGTATTTTTACCAATTCGTGCCATCTTTCGCCAAGGATCCGATTTACATAAAAATCAAATAACCCAAATGTGGCACCTTCTTTTGGCTTGCTTTCTGCGCTTGGAATCGCTCCCAAAATAAGCACTTGAGGGCAGGGAGGTGAAAAAGAAAAAAAAACACGCTCATACAAGAAGGGGACATGTTCTTTAAGGGTTTCATAACACGAGGACACAGATTGTGCGCGGCGTGGAAGATTATGAAGAAGAAGAATTCAATTCTGTCGCATTGGCCGTGTTGTAACAAGTTTGTATCCCACTTTTTTAAATTCTCAGTTTAGCTTGCAACGGGTCCGTAAAGTCAGTTAAAAAAGAAGGAAAACACGCACTTTCGAAAAATAAACACACACCCAGCCAATGGGAAGTAACAAAAAAAAAAGAGGTTCAACAAGCAAATATTCGCCACTTGAAATTCGAAGGGGGAACTTTCGGGAGGGATAATCGAAAAATAACACTGAGTCCCCTTTTAGGCCCGTTTTTCGCAAATCCTTAGGGAGGCGAACGCGATATCCGGATTCGGCTCTCGGAACGAAAATCGAAAATAAATATCTTTTGGCAATAATAAAACTCGACAACGACTCCTTCTATCTGTCTCGTTTTGGCTGCTAATGCTGACTCAGCTGCGATGGGAGATGACTTTGGTTTGTGTGCGCGTGTAAGCGAATTTTCACTCGAGAAAATTGGACCAAATTTGAACGACAGTGGGATAGAGCGGAAATCGGAAAATAATGTAACGAACCCCTGCTGTCAGGGGTAATATCGTTTACGCATCATGTTTACAAGTGAAAATAATGTCCCCTTTTCACTCACTCTCGCAGAGCTTGTTTGGTGATTTGGATCAGGATCAGACATGCGAATCAACACAATTATGGGAATAAATAAATTACCGGAAATCTCTTCCGGGTTGAATTGAATTGTTTGCGGTTTTTTATTTTGTTTACAACAAACTTTTTTCAATAGAGTCCACAAAGGAGTTTTAACGAGGGTTCTTTCTTAAGACGCAGTCTCAGTAAACGTTGAGCCTTAAAACAAAAACAAAAATAAAAAAAAAAACAAAAAACAAAAAACAAAAAACAAAAAACAAAAAACAAAAAACAAAAAACAAAAAACAAAAAACAAAAAACAAAAAACAAAAAACAAAAAACAAAAAACAAAAAACAAAAAACAAAAACAAAAAACAAAAACAAAAAACAAAAACAAAAACAAAAACAAAAACAAAAACAAAAACAAAACAAAAAACAAAAACAAAAACAAAAACAAAAAACAAAAACAAAAACAAAAACAAAAACAAAAACAAAAAACAAAAACAAAAACAAAAACAAAAAACAAAAACAAAAACAAAAACAAAAACAAAAACAAAAACAAAAACAAAAACAAAAACAAAAACAAAAACAAAAACAAAAACAAAAACAAAAACAAAAACAAAAACAAAAACAAAAACAAAAACAAAAACAAAAACAAAAACAAAAACAAAAACAAAAACAAAAACAAAAACAAAAACAAAAAACAAAACAAAAACAAAAACAAAAACAAAAAACTAAAAACTAAAAACTAAAAACTAAAAACTAAAAACTAAAAACTAAAAACTAAAAACTAAAAACTAAAAACAAAAAACAAAAAAACAAAAAACAAAAAACAAAAAACAAAAAACAAAAAACAAAAAACAAAATTGTGGAAATTGACAAAATTGACAAAATTGACAAAATTGACAAAATTGACAAAATTGACAAAATTGACAAAATTGACAAAATTGACAAAATTGACAAAATTGACAAAATTGACAAAATTGACAAAATTGACAAAATTGAAAAAAAAAATGAAAAAAAAAAATACAAAATTGACAAAATTTTATAAATAGTTGGCTACGAGGGAGGAGGATTGGAGTTCTGCGATTTTCAAAAAAGTATTCACGTATTTTTGTTAATCTGTTTTTGCATTGAAGTGACAGTTATGTTTTTTTTGTTTATATCATTATTTAGATAAATATTGAGGATATATTATGATCATAAAAAATTTCACGCTTTGTTCGTCTTCAAGTTATTAAAAATCAACGCCGAAAAATCGTAAATACTGTCCAACTTTAGCCGAGGGGACAACTCGCAACTATTTTGCATACAATTCTCGTAACAATATCTCATGCCGCATTTGCCTCTCGCAAATGGAGTGTGCCAAAGATCGTGCCCGTGGAGAATTGCTTAAAAGTGCAATTTTCACCAAACAATGAAGAAATATGAGTCTTTGTCGTGTCCCTCAGGGAAGGGTGGGGAAAAACGCTGGCAAAAACTAGTCTACCAACGCAGGAGAGACATTCTGAGATTTTCCCGTTTGCCTACCGAATGGTGGCTCCTTCGTTGCTTAGAAGTGCACTTTTTTCTTACTGCTGGTGTGTAGAAAAAAACGGTTCCACGAAACGTCTCCGGCATTCATATTGTTGCACACGAGATTTTCTTCACGTTCCACTGGCAGAACCAGCCAGCCAGTCCTAAGTGATTTACAGTGCTGCCACCGCACACCCGGGTCCAGGTTGGAAACTTGTAAGCCGATTTAAGCTCATTGCCTGGCTGGTCCTGATGGTTGAAATGGGTTCCTGTCAGGTGCATTTATTACATTTTGTATGTGTGTGTGGGGGGCTTACGTGGGAAATCGTTTTCCAGCGAAAGTAAATTATTTTTTCCCATTTATTCTGCACACTTGTAATCAAAATTGAAGGGCTTTTTCAGTGTAACAATGACTCATGATTTTTAATGGGATTGAAATTCATGATTTTTTTCAAGTTCCAATCACTTTATGACTTCCCGACCATCTTTTGGCATGTTCCGGCCCATTTAGTTGCTCACAATCCGCTGCAACTGTCATGTACTGGTCGTAAATTTCAATTTTATCCATTTGCCAGCCACATCCCCTAATTGACAAGGAACAACCAACCAAGTCACGCTCCATGTACGGAAACGGATGATGTTATTTCTGCGAGATGATCCATCATAAATCGCCCCTTTTTGGGATGTATTTTTTAGCCTCCCTCAGGAAACCAACGGAGACCAACGTTGCCAAAAACAAACAGATAAAAAATCACTCACCAACGTCGAATTGACATATTTCCCGCCAAAAACTACTTGCCAGCACGTTCCCCTCCCCTTCTTTAGCATCGCAAATCATTAATTATTTAATGTTTTCCCGTATTTCCCCCTCCAAGAGAGCCCGAAATTCAGTCGCAACAGTCGTAAAACTGAACCAACTTCATTTCCTCCTCGAACCAGGGGCTCAAGTCGTGCTCATCCAGCTCCTCGATAAACTCCCTACAGGCCCTCGTTGCTTAACTTTGGCCGGAAGGCGAATCCGTTGCCATTGGCACTCTTGCTGCGAGGAGCTGTCTCTATTATGTTTACATTCAGTTTTATGCAACTTTAATGCCGTTAATGATATAAGCGATCGTAAATTCATTATTTATTGCATATTTTATTGGGAGCACGCAGTGGGTGGGGAAAACTTCACTTTGGGAAGAGGAGCTGGAGTCTCAACTTGCTTTTGTTTTTTTTTTTTCGGGCTGAGATTCTGATTAGGGGAGATGTAGCAAAGTTTGTCCTAGATATCAAGATGTTTTCGAATTATTAATCCAACCAACAATAAAACAAGCAGTTACTCTGCAGATTTGATGGGCAATCAAAAAGTTGTTATTGTTGTAATGCTGATCTCGATGGATGGACAAAGTTTTTCGTCCGGGCGACAATAAAAATCTGTTTTGATGGGTTTGAGTTGTTGATTTCGTCTTGGCGACGATGAAATCGGAAATTGTTTGATGGACATTGTTTCTGTTTATTTTCTAATTTTTTAAACCAGTATTATAAATTTTCAAAAACGAATTCAAAATTGAAATGATTCATGTTGTAAATAGAAAGTGTTGTCTTTTGGTCTTTTAAAATGTATCTTAGAAATGAACTGACTTTGTTAATTAAAAAAAAAAATTGTTTGTGAGTAAATAATTTTTTGATGAAAAAAGTTATTTTTTTTCGTGTTTATTTTAATTTTCAACACTGCCAGATAAAGTTGAAATAGAAAAAAATACCATTTAAAATTATCTCAATTTTGATCTTTGCCAGAAGGGGTTAAAATCTTATTTTTGAATGATAAACCAATTATTTTTGTTAAAACAGGTTACCAAAAATAAATTACCAAAAATAAATAAATTAAAGTTTGATGATAAATATTTTCAAAACAATGAATGATAGAGCAAAACATTTTGAAGCAATCGGTTCGTAATTTATCGCTTAACAAACGCTCGAAGTTTCAACTAATTTGGTTAAACCAGTTAAAAGATACAGTAAATTATGTAATCAAAAATCTGAATAGCACGTAACACAAGTGTGTTTCATTAGAAAAATTGTACTACGTGTCACAAGTGTGCACAGAATTCCCATACAAACTAAAATAGACATAAATCAATAGTTAAACTGACTTAATCAGTATATTTTCAAAAACAAAAGATTGTATTGCTTTTAGAAAGTGTGTATCAACATAAATTTGTGAAAAACATGAAAAATTTTCCACATTTTCCAACACCATGTATGACGTGTCACAAGTGTGCACGATCATTTTGATGATAAATTGGCCTATGTCAAAAGTGTGCATTGCGATATCCGGGAAACGGAAGCGAGTTTCCAAAATCGGGTTAAAGCATCTTGTAGTGTTGGTTAAGTATAGCAAAACGTCATCATTAACTCATTTTCGACCAAAATGGTCTATGTCACAAGATAGCACATAGCTGACGACATAATTCCGTAATTTTTGTTGCCCAACAAATAAGTATGATCTATTCTCAGTTGTGAATGCTTCAGAAATAAATATTATCTGAATTAAACCATTTCATGCGATTTACAGACAAGCTGATTGCTTTAATATGAAGAGTCGATTGAATTGAATAAAATCAAATTTGAATAATTATTAATTTTTCTAGAATATTTTCAAACTATTCGTGCTAGAAAGTTAGGAAAATGCAATCTTTCGCTTGAATTTTGGGAAATACTTTTTTCGGGAAATCCTGGGAAATTTTTTATCGGGACGGGAAATTGGACGCTCTAGCCGCGACTTCAATTGATAAATATTAAGAATAGATCTCAAAAAATCAACATCAATAAACAACAACTTTAACTTAACGTGAAGACTTCCATCATTGTCATGATTTTTCCTTCAATGATATAAATTTTGCGTCGCTTTCAATATTTTGACAAAATTCCTTCAACAAGTTGTTTAGAATAGTGTCCTACACATGCTGATTCCTTTTGGTAACGATTATCCCATTCCTTGTTGAGTTATGAAAATCGTCATTAATCAATGATTGCCAACTAGGACGTCAATGACTGTGCCACAAAATTATATAAATTTTGAAGCACAATTGATTTAGATCAAAAATTCCTTCAGTGGCTTCAAGAAGGTAACAACCGGCACATGCTAATTCCTTTTGGTGCTGAAATTCGTAAGCTTGAATTTAATACACAATTTTTTATAGTGATGATTAATTTTCTTGGAAAATGATCAACGGCTTCACCTTAAATACACAATTTCAGCCTGAAATATTAAAATTTATAAAAATAATTCCCTGGTTCTGAAGCGTAAGCTAAGAAATCTCACTGGTTTGACGTTGGATCGCTGCTTTCTATATTGAATCTTTTTTCATGCAAATTAATGACTCTCTTTCAAAAAACCTCTAAACCTTTCAAAATTTTTAATAAATTGTTTCTTAGCAATAGGTGAGAATGTATTTTTTTTTTATTTCGAATGGCTTTTGATTTTAGTTGAAAGGAAATAATTCACTACTGCATATTTTTTTTTATTGTTTTTTATAATAATATAAAAAATGTATATGAATTTCATAGTCTACATAATATCACAAAAATGATTTGAAGATTCAGGTGATATCAAACAAAAAAAATCATCATGATTTTTGTTTGAAATCGAGCACAGTCAGGAATCAGCCTTTGCAGAATGATTTCTTTCTTTCTTTCTTTTAATTTGACTTAAACTTTGTTGGGCCCTCGGCTATGACCAAAAAATCTTTTTTTTTTTCATCTTTAGTTCGTCTATACAAGGTTCCATTCAAGAGATATCTAAGTAGTCGAAAATCTGTAGCTTAAAAACATTACTTATTCAACCTGAGAAAAATAAACACAAAAAAATAAATTTACTCGCAAACAAATTTTTTGAAAATTACTGTACTTTGTTGAAGAAATCTGTAGGAAATCCAACTTTTTCGTGAAAACTTAACACGTAGCTTTATGCCACATAGGAATGCGTGTAGACATGATTTTTTTCCACACGATTATCTCAGAACTGGCTGAACCGATTTTGGCCGGATCCGCCTTATTCTGTTCGTTTTGGGGTCCCCTAAGACCCTATTAAATTTTATTCTGATTAGTTAAGTATTTAAAAAGTTATGCCAAGAAAAAGATTTTTGTAGATACAAAAAAGGGTGATTTTTTGCCTAACCTCAAAAGGCCAGGTCTTTTTGTTTACGTGCGAGAGTCGCGCCAGATGCGAAACGCCCGGTCGCCACATTGCTTCAAATGAGAGTCTGCATGTTTTCTGGAAAAGTCTGTATCAGGTGTATATTTTTTCATAAATTTATTTTCATTATTTCTTTGTAAATGTGAGGAAGCCACCACCCTCCTAATGGTGGATTAAGAAACGTTTTTTTTTTTAAACTTGACTTGACATTGTATGACTCTACACCTCAACCAGATTCAAGCAATAAACACTTCACAATTATATTTACAATGCTTCCATGTGATTTGACTTGAATTTCGCTTACAAATGAAAAAAAAAATACAAATTACTCAGATTTTTTTCTTTTGGCAATAAAAAGCTAAACAAAATTTTAATTTGTTATCTCTTGTCAGCTGTATATTATTTGCAGATTACCTCAATCTTGTGCACACCGTGCACAGTAGAACATTAAATCAAATGCATCCATATTATTCACCTTCTCATGCATCATTCAAATAAGAGCAGCAGAAGAAGCACCCAGCAATGATAAACGAGCCAACACTTGTTTCTCAAACCAACTTTTTTTCCGGCGCAAACAGCTTGTTTTCCGTTGCTTTTCGGTAAACAACATTTTCTCTCGTTTGCGTTTTCGTCTGATTCTGGGAGGATTGCCTTCCAGCTTGTTGAGCGCGTTCTGTTGGTTTGCGCAGAAATTTTCCATGAAAAGATAAATATTTTCCACTTTGGCTTTGGAACGATTCGGAATTGCAGTCTCTCTCTCTCGTCTGTCTGTTTTTGTTTTATTGAAACCTCTAGCGAATTTCACCTCACCTTGTTGCTGGCGATGACATCAAGAGAGCGGGGGGAGTCTGAAAAGTGATTTAAAGTCCAGCGAATTTCGCGCTGTCCATCTTTATTCCACGAAACGACACACGAAACGTTTAAAATCGCCGCCAGACAAGTTCATGCAATTCAAAGCAGGAGCTATAATTGAAATCAACAATCTAAAAAGAAAATAAGAAAGAAGAAAAAAGGTAAAAGCAGACACATAGTGCACGGATTTTTGCCGGGGGAAAATTCGCGGGTGCAAATTCCAACACCTCTTGACAGTTTCGGGCAGATTTGATTACGACAAAATTGCGATTTCAATTGAAAAGCCCTCGTTCTTGACGTGTGGCGGCTTGATATGTTTTCCAGTGGTAGCGGTGCCAATGGCAGGTTAGCGCGGAACCAAACCCCGTTTTGAGTGGCAGCTTGTTTTTTGTTGTGTGTTTGCACCGGTTCCGGAAAGAGAAATTGAAATTTTCGACAGCAACGTTTGCGGGTTTTTATTTTTGGCTGTGGATTTCGAGAGAATTTTAAGGATTGTAAGAGACTTGGTTTAGAATTCTTTGAAATTCATGGTTTTTGGAAAGATTTGAGCAAAATTAATTATTCAACTTAACACGTTAGAAAAGAGTTCAACTTTTAAAGTGCAGATAAGGATTCATTAAAACCGAACTACTAAATAAATGGCAATAATTGTATCTCCGTTCCAAGAGCTGAATTTCTGAATGAATTTCTAGATGTCACCTTATACCATTGAATTATCAACTGAAGAAGTCTCAAAATTTATTGGTTAAATTGAAAATATTGAAAATGAGACCATTTTGGTAAATTTCAGTTTGAAATCAAGCCTAGCCCGTTGATAGACTTAAACATTTATTTTAAATATTATTGAATGTAGGGTTTGAATATCTAGAAAATTACTCCAATGAAAAATAACATAAATCTCTAATCATCGCGTCATAATCTCCCAACGGGAAGCACCTGCATTTGCTCACTCACTCACACCCACACATCGGTCCGGAAAAGTGTCACGTGTGTGAGCATCGTCCGATTAAATCCCACGCGAAATGCCCACTACTGGTTGTGATGCCGCACCGTCGTCCGGACAAAAAACAGACACATCACACACTACGAGAGAGGACAACTGAACGGTTATTAGCAGCCCTAATAATGCAGCTTGATTCCTCCCTAGAGCAGGGGGTGATATGGAGTCCAACTCGCAACCTGATCGAATTTTAAATCAGTTTCCCAACTAGGCTGGAATTGAGTGAGTGAGTCCGGGCTACAATAGCACGATGAATAAAGCATATTGTACACATGCCTACACTCTCTCTACTCAATAGAGGTTGGTGTAGACAAAAATACTGTAAATTGAAAAAAAAAACATTATTTACATAAAAACTATTTTCGCTCGAATTTCAAATTAGATTGTTGCAAATTCACAAAAACAAGTTTCAATAGAATTCCTATAAAATAAAAATAAAATACTCTCTGAACACTACGCTCCCCTAATTAAGAGCCGATGCAGAAAATCCGTGCTGTTAGTTCCGAGGCCGTGTAGTACACGGAAAGCAAACAGCAGCTGCCATCAGTGTGAAAATTAACATCCAACTTGCCAAAGAATTGCCAACTCTTTGCTGGATAGCCACGAGTGCGAAGTGGGAGCAGGGGGAGGACGTGCAAGTGACCAGTCCCGGGCAGGTGGCAATCATAAATTCAGTTGTTTTTTTGTTTTTTGTTTTTTGTTTTTTGTTTTTTGTTTTTTGTTTTTTGTTTTTTGTTTTTTGTTTTTTGTTTTTTGTTTTTTGTTTTTTGTTTTTTGTTTTTTGTTTTGTTTTTGTTTTTGTTTTTGTTTTTGTTTTTTGTTTTTTGTTTTGTTTTGTTTTTTGTTTTTGTTTTTTGTTTTTTGTTTTTTGTTTTTTGTTTTTTGTTTTTTGTTTTTTGTTTTTTGTTTTTTGTTTTTTGTTTTTTGTTTTTTGTTTTTTTGTTTTTTGTTTTTTGTTTTTTGTTTTTTGTTTTTTGTTTTTTGTTTTTTGTTTTTTATTTATTTTAGAGCCAATTTCAAATTCTTATCAAAGTTTACTAAGTTCTGATCATTTTGGCAACAACCGACAGAGATATTTTCGCCTGCTCGGGATATCAGTACGGTTTGAATCGCAGCGTTCCGCCAAAATTAGCTATCACGTGGGATGAACCGAAACCGTGGGCTGCGTGTTCCTATTGCGGACTCTGCTATCCCTGAGGGTTTCGAAAGTGGTTTAGCGATCGCATCGGAATTAAATGAGGCTTGCTAAATGTCAATTTGATATTTGTTTCGAGAATTTAATTACTTTTTGGATATTTTTCTCACTGATTATGAAAAAGATCTCAATTGAAAAAAAAAAATCAAATCAAATTAACTTATCCGATTGACAAATGCAATTCTTTCTAGCACAAATTACGATGCACTGCCATCACTTGAGTTCAAATTATTCAATTAACTTTTAATTGCACTCCTGGATCGTCTTTCAATTGTCAAGAAGCTCCCCTTTCTGTGCAGTCTCTCAGCCTTGCATGCATAATCTAGAGAAAACGAAAAAAGCTCCCCGATTGTTCTGAAGGGTGGACGCCGGCAAAAAAACGCCGGTTGGATGGAAATCTCGTTACTTGTTCTATTAAACGTGCGATTTCCGTCCAGCTTTTTTTTTTTATTCGTTTTCTGCGATTCGTTGTCATTCTGAGCGGGGTGCCTTTCATGTTCTCCCAGTAAAAGACAGACAAATAGCCGGGAAAAGAAGCAATTTTCTTTCATTTTCTGCCACAGTAGTTCCTTCAAAGTGGCATCCAAGTGGGAACTGAAGGAGGAGAGGGGGTAAAAGTGCCTCGCTTTGAAGAGTTGAAGATGAAAAAAATTGAGTGATTCTCGCAATTGAAAAGTAGCTGAAAGCTGAACAAAGGCGAAAATTCCTCCAAATGGAAGGGTTAGTTTACAACCCGTTTTCCAGGAGCAAAACCACTTTTCGGGATGGTAACGGTGAAGGATGGAGCTTTGTGGCTTTCCCAGGAGCTGGCCTGGCGTTTGGGACTATTGATGAATGTTCCGGGCTTCGACCACCACATCCGATGTGGAGGCTAGGGCCGACCGGCGTGGCCAGCCCTATACGGCTGTGATATAGAATTGATGTAGACGTGGCTCTACTTAAATTAAGACTGACTTTATTTTCTTATTCCTACCTATTTATACGCGTTCCAAACAGTGTTAGGAACGCGACTGGTCTTATCCCTCTGGTTGTTTGATCAACCTATTAGCATAAGGCGCATGAGCATATGTCTAATAAGGGGGAATGAACCTGTTTCAGATAAGAGCTCTAACATAGAAGGTACACAACATAATGCACTCGACAGGTTTATGACCTTCTGGAATGCCTTCTTTAAACTTGACAGGTTAGGGAACCTTCTGGTGGTGATTTCACCACATCACTCACCCTTATCTGAAAAGTTTCATTCATGAAACTTTTATGTATGTTTGTTTGTATGCATGTATGTATATCTGTACTCATGTATATATGCATGTATGTTTTTATCTATATGCTCACAAAATTTTACTGTCCTGCTGTTTGTATGATTTTGTCTTATTTGATTTCCGGTTGTCATTATACTTTTTGGTGTATAATAACAATTGATTACTGATAAGCTTTTGTTGGTAAATTTTATGGTAATAATAACCTGTTATTACAACTTTAGCTTAACTACAAATAAGTTTACTAATTTTTTTATTATTTTTTTTTGCATTAAAACATTTGTGTGTTCACTGTACACTTCTTATTGATTTGTTCTTTATTTGTCTTTTTCCTCACACTTATTGCCTATCAGCATAAAATCCGTAATTAGTTATCCTTCGGGGTATTTATTGTATTACTAAACGTGGTCAATAATCTTGTGATCAACGAAGTCTCCCTCACCCCATATGTTTTGGTTTGCTGCAACTTCAGGTGCAAAAACCAAATCTCTAACAACTGTTTTCAACAACATGACATTTTCCATTGAATTTTTTTTCTTTACCTTTGGGATTTTTTTTTAAACTTCGTAAATTTTATAAAAATAATTGTTATGATAACCATCATCGTGTTTATTGTTGCATTGGTTTAAATCAAAATTTTGAAAAATATAGATTTTACCGACTGGTTCTGATGTCAGCAACGACTTCAACTCATTGAAGGATTGCATACATTTATCTGACCATTTCGACTGAATCCGTATATTATTTGTTTAATCTTTTGCAACCTACAGGGGTTTCTTTTATTTGTCTAGATTGCAACAACTCGTGTTGGGCTCCTTTTTTTTTGCAATCTTTGTTGAATTTTTCAACTTATGTTGGCTTTGCGGTGCCACATTATAATTCGGCCAATGTGCTGCAAATCACATTGTTGTTTTTCAGGTTTTTTCCTATAGCCGTAATTATAGATATTTGATGATCAGAACACCACTGTGTGAAAGCACAGTGACCAATTGATTCATGGTTTGGCTGCAAAAATGCCAGGTTTTAGAACCCGTTCACACAATCCGTCTGTCTTATGCGTGAAAATCAGGGACCTTTTTGTTTCAAGGTGTGATTGTAAATAATTTGATTGGAAAACGCCAGACATAATGTGTCCGTTTACGTACTTGTCAGTTTGTTGACCTCATTACGCAAAAGCTCAGGGACCCCATGATTGCGGGTGTGGCTGCAATTCCGTTCACGCTTTTGAATGTATATGTCTATTTTTCAAGACTAGTGCAGGAGCTCTTTGGGATCCATTTTTCAGGATTCTTTTTACTTTTAATTTATCAGCTACCAATGCAACTTTTTGTTTTTTCAAACACTTGCGGTTTTTCAGTTTTCAAAATATTTATGTGTCATTAAGATGTCACCGTATTGCATTTGATTAAGATTTTCACCATTTTGAATTTATTTAAAACAATAAAAATCGATTTTCAAATCAAAAATTGACGAAAAACATAAACTTCTGAATGTTTCGAACCACTCTCAGCTCTTGTAAAACGTTTTGATTTAAAGATGGATTTTATAAATAAAACTGTTTATGCAAAAACATTGCTGTTTGAACGCTTGAACTTTCTGAATGGAATTTATGTTTATCCTAAATGGAGACATGTGTCATGAACACTTGAGCTTTTTATGCTATTTAAACCTTGAATCCACAATCCTCATATATACATATTTTTTAACTTCGTACCTCGTTCTGCTTCATTTTCTTGACCATGATTGGGTGGATCTTCTGCTACTCTGGGCCTCTCCGTTTCTCCCAGCCACTGCTTACGCTTCTTAGAAGTTAACTCTCTCGTTCTGCTTTCCGCTGGCCTTGGGTGGACTAATCACGTTTTAGTTACTGCTACTGACTTCGCTGACCCCCTTCGTTTGTCCTTAGTGCCTTGAGCATGATGACGGACTCGAGCTTGCAAGTCACTGAGTGAAAATTTCCCGATTTCCGGCCTTGAGTTGTGTCCGTTGGACAGGTCTTCCAAAATTAGTAGTATCTCGGTTTCTGTTGGTTCCAAAATGGATGACGCATACGACCTAGTAATGGTGACTGATCGTTGCATATCGATACCGCAATTGACGATGGTAGTCGCGGCCATAGTTGCATGAAATTTGTACAAGTTTTTATGACTTCTTCTTTTAAATCACTGCCGCTGCCTCTTCTCTTTTTTCACGAATTTACTTCACTTCACGCTTTGACTTTTACGACGTGTGTTCTTCTTGCTGCCACCAATGTGGAGGCTAGGGCCGACCGGCGTGGCCAGCCCTATACGGCTGTGATATAGAATTGATGTAGACGTGGCTCTACTTAAATTAAGACTGACTTTATTTTCTTATTCCTACCTATTTATACGCGTTCCAAACAGTGTTAGGAACGCGACTGGTCTTATCCCTCTGGTTGTTTGATCAACCTATTAGCATAAGGCGCATGAGCATATGTCTAATAAGGGGGAATGAACCTGTTTCAGATAAGAGCTCTAACATAGAAGGTACACAACATAATGCACTCGACAGGTTTATGACCTTCTGGAATGCCTTCTTTAAACTTGACAGGTTAGGGAACCTTCTGGTGGTGATTTCACCACACCGACCAGAAAAGGGGAAAACTTGGTCTGGCCACCTGGCAGCGGCCAGTTTGGGCACGATGAACCGCCTGGTGAAGATTCTCTCATGGGGCTTTTCCCGGAACAAATAGTCAACAGTTTGTTCCTGTGTTTAGACGGTACACTTGTCTTCGTTAATGGTTTTCCAAAAACAACTTTCCATATCCGATTTCTGTGTGAGGCGAAATTCTGGGAAAATGTAATTAAATGCTGTTACTTTGCAGAACAACTTTCCTGAATTGTTTTGCTTCTTGTAGAGTGAAATTTTGTTAAGAAAAAACTTGTATGACAATATTCAAAGAAAACTGAATTGAAAAATTGCTCTTATCATCAATTTGAGGAAGATAAATCCAAAGACATCCGTTTATTGCTCCAGTCACATCTTCAGCATTTCTCTTTATCAAGTTTTAACTTGCAATTGCGAATCCAATTCACAACTGCTTATCGTAAGTCTTCCGAAAAAGTTATTTATAATCCCCTAAAAATTCCATATCTCCACGCCCAAAATGTCCCCCCCAAATACTAGCGATGACAATGCGAAAACGGCTCATGCCAATAAATGAGTCAGAAAATTACATCCCATTATCAGTGGTAATCAATCTTTGCATTGCTGGCTGGCTGCTTCTCCACCCACCTCCTCCCCAGATTCGATTCATTTTTCCTTTCTCTCTCATTTTCAATTTATCTTTCGTTCCACTCCCCACCCGGTGGAAAAGGAAAAATTTCGAAACACCCCCCTTGCTTCTTTTGACTGTGAGTCACCATCTCATCTTAAGGCGAAGGGAGAGAGCGCGTTCCTAATAGAATCGTTATCAGCAACAAATTAAATCGACTCATACAATCGGGAAAATGAGACCGTTCGAGATTTCCGGAAGATCTACTCGAGCGTATTTTCTTCGATGGGCCCTTAAGGCGATGTCAGCAGTGTGCTGCGAGGAAGCGGATTTTGGTAATGTTTGGTGAAAAATTGAAATTTATATTTGGTTATTTTTGATTGCAGTCAAGGAGAAAGGTTTATGGATCGTTTTATGAACTTAACATCAAATTGGATACCTAATAAAGCAAAATTATAATAAATCGTTAATAAATCTTGAAACATAATTCAATCAAATGCTCCTGAAAACTATATTTTTGAGTGTGAAAATCATTTTAAATTTGAAATTTAAGCAGAGGTTTATGGATTATTTTGCAAAGTGTATATCTATTTCAAATCATAATTATTCTGATTAAAATCATATATCCTTATAGCTTTTCATGAAATTTTAAATGAAATTTCATCCAAGAAAATAAAAATATCAATTCCAAGTTCATTTTAAAGTTGCTACATTTAAAGTTAAAGTGCTACATTAATAGTAGGTTATGCAACAAGTAACAAAAAGAAGATTTTTTTTTTCAAAAATTAATGTGTTGATTAAAACCACCGTTTAAAAAAAAATGATAAGTGATGCTTTTCGATACCAGTGTTGAAAAATTCAACTTTTCAGTACCCATTTCAGTGCTTTCACAGTGGAACTGCAAAAAACATTTTATGCTGTATTTTTAAAAGATTTTTTTTTTATTTTTTTATAATTTTTAATAAGGTTGGTAATATATTGCGAATTTATGCGAAAATGAAAAATAAGAACTTTGGCTAGTTGAAGTTTCGGAAAATGTAATCTTGCCTGTATTTACAAAAAATGCCCTTTTGAAATGGTCGAGGTAGAAGAAGGAGGATGGGTAAAAAATAAGACACAAAACTTGAAGTTAAATTTTGATAATCTGTACCTAATATATAATAAATTCTATAATTACATGCTTCTTCCAAAAAATGGCAAATTATTCTAGAAACAGTGAAAATGTTTCTTTTCTAAAGTTTAAATCTTTTTTAAGATCTGTTGTATTATTTTTTTAATGCTCAACAATATCCGATTCGATTGAAAATCAAGCAGAAATCAGCATTTCAAATGTTATTTTTTTAGACAATCAACAAATGGCTGTATTATCATAAAATTGAACTATATCAATGATAAAAAATGCTTATGCTTTCAGTGATCCTCATCTATTTAAGCCTCCCGGAAAATTTTGGAAAATGTAAAAATATACTGAAAATTTTAGAATTTGAATGATTTGAATATTTAATGTTGAAAAAATGATTTTTTTTTATGTAAGTTATTCTGTTCCATTTCCAAAATTGTCACCAAACATACTTTAATAATCAATTAAAAACATGTTCTACATTAATCCCTCCTTATAATATTTCCCGTTCAAAAACTAAACCTTTTTTAAATTCTACACTATTCATCATTTTTAAATTATTTAATTTGTTGGCAAATCATATTTTGCTTAGTATTGCAGTCATAATTAAATTAAGCTTACTATTTAACTTGTACCATTTTACTTCTTTTTGCACCAAATTTTTCGATTTTAAGAAATAGAATCATATCCAGTGAAATTTATTTTTGCTAATCAATTAAGAATGTATTTTTATTTGAAAAATGAGTGTTTTATTGTTAAACATTATCGATTTTAATTTCTTAACCATTATGACAGGCCTGTTAGAGTACATGTAAATTTTTTCAGCAAATGAAAATTCTAATTTTATTTTTACTGTGCCAGTATTGATAGTTCAATCAACTATCATAACATGAACAAAAGAATTAAAAAAATTGCTGCTGTAATGATAATGGAAATGTTCTTGTGCGTTCAAAGTTTGAACAATAAAAAATTAAGGAAATGCATATTTCTGTTTACCATTTGAGAACTACAAAATAATAATTTAATTAGCGTATATTTTTATTTGTGCTTTTTATTATTTTTTCAATTATTTATCCAAAGAATAGAATAAAATTGCAATGAAATTTTTAATCCTGTTTTGTTAGGATGATAAAATCTAGTTAAAAATATGAGCTCATAATAAATATTTCACCACTTATCAACCCATTTTTGTCTTTTTGAAAATAATTTCTTATAAATCCAGTACATCCATGATTCCATGAGTAATCTCACAACATTTCCCTTGATCTGTTGAGATCAATTATTGTCCAGATTTGATGTACTGATTTGTTTACAATTGATTTTTAAAGTTTGTTTTGTTAAAGAAATAATTGTTCCAAAATGGATTATGATGCAACACACAGCTGAAAGGAACTCCAAAACTCTGTTATGCACTTCAAAATAACTCATTGTATCTTGATTATTCACCAATAAAACCGAATTGAATTGAAAAAAGTTTGTTTTTGCGTTACGATTTGTTGGAATGGTTTTCAACAGAATTTATATTTGAGGTCCAAAAAACCTAAAAAATCTTAAAATTGCTCGCATTTCCGTAAAACTTCATCCATTCCAACTGTCTTAGTTGCATTCGAAAGGTCGTTTGAAGCTCTTCAAAATGTGCCATAGACATCCAGAATTGCTTTGACTTTTTCTCATAGCTTTTTCAAATTACTGTTAAAAATGGATTTTTTTAAACCTTAATATCTATTTGCAACAGCCTCCAACACCCATACTCCTAAGGTCGAAGTATTGGAGTTGTAAATTGGATTTGATTGGCAATAACTAACTTTGTTAAATGTTTGTTGTAGAAAAATCGAAAAACTATGAGAAAAACTGCGATTGGCCAAAAAGTTAATTCCGTAGGCTTATAGTCCATGAAATTACCTAACTTTTGACCTATGGGAGTATGGGTGTTGGAGGCTGTTGCAAAAAGATATTAAGGTTTTAAAAAATCCATTTTAACAGTAATTTGAAAAAGCTATGAGAAAAAGTTGAACCAATCCTGGATGTCTATGGAACATTTTTAAGAGCTTCAAACGACCTTTCGAATGCAACTATGACAGTTGGAATTGATGGCGTTTTACGGAAATGCGAGCAATTTTAAGATTTTTTAGGTTTTTTGGACCTCAAAGTTCGAAGCCCGTTTTACCCCTTTCCCCTTTGTTGTAAAAGGCTCATATTTGGCATGAGTTCATCTCATGTATAGACAAACAAACGCCGAAAGTTTCATCCAAATCGGAGCACCTCGATACGACCTGTTACACATTGGTGAAAAATTCGCTCTTAACTGATTAGTGTCTTTTTATTTATTTTTTGGAAAGACTAAATCATACATTATAAGTTTTTTTAAATACTTATTACCTGTTTTAGAATTCAAAAATTTGAAAATCTGGTTTCAAATCTGACAAAACAAATTTTAATGCAATAATTGGAAAGAGAAATTCAACAGTTTCATCAGTTACACAAAAAGAACAAAATATCAGTTATCATATTAAATCATAAAATGTGTTGTGTGTATTAGTCAGCTTACTGAAAATAGTTTTGATGACGGCAATGGTGATTCTAACAACTCATTTTCTAAATCGTGCAATCCCATTTTCCTATGAAAAATAACGCGACCCAGTTGTAACTCTACGTTCGGCAACATCTTTCAATTTCCAAAACTTACACCGAAATGTCATATCCGTAGCTGAGTCCCCCTCTCCATTGCCAGCCAGAAGGAAAAAAAATCCTTTGAGTCCTGGGAGTTCCACCTCTTTCCGTCGCCAAGTGACCTGGCGTGTCACCTTAAAGGGACACATCGGAGCTTCGTGACTCAAGACCGTAAAATTGGTGATGGTAACATTTTGGCGGTTTTAGGGGAGCTTGGAGTGTGTTTGCAACCATTTAGTTAAGTGGAAAACACTACTATCTACAAACATTCTACATTTTGGCTCATTCTTCCCCTAAAGACCAACCCCCAGTTCTCCATTACAAGAATGCGAAGAAGAATGATTACGATCGCGTCGAATCCCCCGACAGCAGCTGCTTCTTCGAACCTGCGTCAACCAACCAAGCCGTCGCACGTTCCGATGCGATAATAAACTCTCAAGCAAAACGACTCAACGAACGAGGCTGCCAATATTGGGCCGCACCGTCCTGGTCCTGGAAAGGTACGGAAAATTAAAAATTTATAGCCCATGTCGCACGGCTTGTTGGCTCCTCTGAACAAACTCACAAATGTCAGACACAAGACGCTCTCGCTCGCTCGCTTGTCGTGTGTATAAATTGATGAAGTCTTTGCCCGAATTGGCATTTGTGGCCGCTCCGTGCCAGGAACGTCTCAATCAAGCAAACGGCCCTCTCCTGAAAATGGCGAAACTTGCTGCCAAAGTGACGTATGTGCGGGCTGGGAAACGTCGTAATGTCGTAAAAAGCAACGAGCTTCAAGAAATAAGGGAAAAACTCACAGTGGACGACATTAAATCACGTTCCATCATTTACTGCCGGAAACAAGTGTGAAAACGTCAGTGCCGTAAAAAAAAGCTTTCGTTATTCCGGCTAACAACTCCACCCCCTCCCGGAATGACACATCACTTTTGGGTCCAACACTCACACACGTGTTTCTCATACGCCCATTGCATCAGGATTTTTGTTCCGTTTCTTTCTTCCACTTTACGACCCTTTTTGTGCACAGGACGACCGCATTCACCGTGTAAAAAGCACGCGATAAAAACGTCCCATTCAGTAAATTATAAAGTGGATGAACGAGCGAACTGAAGCAAGAGGAGAGAGAGAGAGAGACTATACACTACGCTACAAGTAAAGGTAACTCCACTTCATTCCGCTTCGACTCCCACACACCGATTTTATCCTTCAGACTCAGGAGGGTATCCCTCAGAGTGGAAGGGAAATAATGCCTTCAATAATTGTTGATGGAATGCTTGGCATTTTTGAAGCAATTCTTGACATTTTCTTTTTCTATTTCTAAGAAAGAGAAATAGTTTTAGGCCTCATCAAACGTAACATAAATGTTTATGTAATTTAAAGTATTCTCGTTGCAATATACAATATTAAAACTTGAGTTAAAATCATTTTTCAAGGTTAATGTTTGAATATAATTTCAACAGTTTTGTTGTGTAGTATATCTATGATTCAATACAATTTGAGATTTATTTTACTTTTTTTTTGTCTTATGAAATACTTTTTTAAACTATGAAACTTATTCATACATTTTATTGTTTCTGCAGTTTTTTTAATTTAAATTCCAACAAACAAAATTTACATTTATTGCTTTTTGGCTGAAACAACCAACGAGCAAAAAAAAAATCTCTTTGAATGCTATTACCTAAAATTTAATTCTCGAAAAAGCATCTTAACCATCTAACCAAAAAATCAGAAAACAATCTTACATGTTGTTAATAAATTTGAAACTGAAATCATTTTTGCATTTGAGCAATTCTCTACGAAATCGGTCTTTTTTCTTCAATTTTAATATTTGTATTTTTTAATCCGACTGAAACTTTTTTGGTGCCTTCGGTATGCCCAAAGAAGCCATTTTGCATCATTAGTTTGTCCATATAATTTTCCATACAAATTTGGCAGCTGTCCATACAAAAATGATGTATGAAAATTCAAAAATCTGTATCTTTTGAAGGAATTTTTTGATCGATTTGGTGTCTTCGGCAAAGTTGAGGGTATGGATACGGACTATACTGGAAAAAAATAATACACGGTAAAAAAAATTTGGTGATTTTTTTATTCAACTTTTTAACACTAAAACTTGATTTGCAAAAAAACACTATTTTTAATTTTTTTTTATTTTTTGATATGTTTTAGAGGACATAAAATGCCAACTTTTCAGAAATTTCCAGGTTGTGCAAAAAGTCATTGACCGAGTTATGATTTTTTTTAATAAATACTGATTTTTTCAAAAAATCGAAATTTTGGTCGCAAAAATTTTTCAACTCCATTTTTTGATGTAAAATTGAATTTGCAATCAAAAAGTACTTTAGTGAAATTTTGATAAAGTGCACCGTTTTCAAGTTATAGCCATTTTTATGTAACTTTTTTCAAAAAAGTCGCAGTTTTTCATTTTTTTAAAATAGTGCACATGCTTGTCCACTTTTGAAAAAAATATTTTTGAAAAGCTGAGAAAATTCTCTATATTTTGCTTCATCGGACTTTGTTGATACGACCTTTAGTTGCTGAGTTATTGCAATGCAAAAGTTTAAAAACAGGAAAATTGATGTTTTCTAAGTCTCACCCAAACAGCCCACCATTTTTCAATGTCGATATCTCAGCAACTAATGGTCCGATTTTCAATGTTAAAATATGAAACATTTGTGAAATTTTCCGATCTTTTCGAAAACAATATTTTCAAAATTTTCAAATCAAGACTAACATTTTAAAAAGGCCAAACATTGAATATTGCGCCCTTTTAAAATGTTAGTCTTGATTTCAAAATTTTGAAAATATTGTTTTCGAAAAGAACGGAAAATTTCACGAATGTTTCATATTTTAACATTGAAAATCGGACCATTAGTTGCTGAGATATCGACATTGAAAAATGGTGGGTTGTTTGGGTGAGACTTAGAAAACATCAATTTTCCTGTTTTTAAACTTTTGCATTGCAATAACTCAGCAACTAAAGGTCGTATCAACAAAGTCCGATGAAGCAAAATATAGAGAATTTTCTCAGCTTTTCAAAAATATTTTTTTCAAAAGTGGACAAGCATGTGCACTATTTTAAAAAAATGAAAAACTGCGACTTTTTTGAAAAAAGTTACATAAAAATGGCTATAACTTGAAAACGGTGCACTTTATCAAAATTTCACTAAAGTACTTTTTGATTGCAAATTCAATTTTACATCGAAAAATGAAGTTGAACATTTTTTGCGACCAAAATTTCGATTTTTTGAAAAAATCAGTATTGATTAAAAAATTCATAACTTGGTCAATGATTTTTTGCACAACCTGGAAATTTCTGAAAAGTTGGCATTTTATGTCCTCTAAAACATATCAAAAATAAAAAAATTAAAAATAGTGTTTTTGCAAATCAAGTTTTAGTGTTAAAAGTTGAATAAAAAATCACCAAATTTTTACCGTGTATTATTTTTCCAGTGTAGTCCGTATACATACCTACAACTTTGCCGAAGACACCAAATCGATCAAAAATTCGTTCAAAAGATACAGATTTTGAATTTTCATACATCATTTTTGTATGGACAGCTGCCAAATTTGTATGGAAAATTATATGGACAAACTAATGATGCAAAATGGCTTCTTTGGGCATACCGAAGGCACCAAAAAATTTCAGTCGGATTAAAAAATACAAAAAAAATCGAATGACCGAAATCCTAGAGAACTGCTCATTTGCAGAAGCCATAACCCAAATTTTGCTTAGGTTGCCTGTTTTAAAGTTAACGATATTTTAAAGTGAAATTGAAAAAAATAAAGAGATTTTTGAAGAAAAAGCACCGATGAAAAAACTATTTTCAAAGTATAGAAAAATTATCTTGCAGTTTTCTTTCTTTGACATTGTCAATAGGGCTGCTGGCTTGCTTCAGCTTATTTAAGTTTGTGGAATAATGAGTTGTCCTCAAGGCATCTACTTCGCTCTTTTTTTAAATCTGAAGGCTTAAAAAAATGTTTAAATTTTTTAGTTAAAAAGTATTTCCTAATCATTCAGATTTTATTAAACTAATAGAAGTCAATAAACCCAAATTAAAGGATACATAGCTTGTTTTGCAGTGATGCGTTTCCTTCATGAAATATTTTTTATTTGCAAAAACTAAACATATTCTGAAAAAAATTTGCTTGAAGATGCCAATAACAAGAAAAGGGTGAACTAAATAAAAATTTATGAAAAAACGTGGTATGTTATTGTAGATTGCAAGTTTTATTTTGTTTCTTAAAAAAGATTTCTGATTATTTTTTAGATTGTTTCCAATAATAATTATTTTTTTAAAATTCATATATCTTGTTCCTTTGAAAGGGTACTAAATTTGGGATTTCTACTTTTAAAAATAATTAGTGGAATAAAATAAACAGGATTTTTCCGCGTCTCTAATGTTTCTGAAAAAAAAAAAAACATTATCATAGCCTATAAGTTTTCCGAAGATTCCGGAATTTTAAGAAAATTCTTTCTTAAAATAAAGATTTAAGAATTTTCATTTGCCCACTTGTTATGCCAAGCCTAAAAAATTGTATGAAGCCTTGTATAAAAAAAAATTATCCAAAATTCATTGTTTTTGCATCGACAAAAAGTCAAACAAATAAAAAAAAATTAAAAAAATCGGTTTTCGAAAACGTTAACAAATTATATTAATTTTGAAACAATTTTAAATATTTTTGATTCTCTTGAAACAAAATTCTATACTAACCTTAGATTTTAACCTTAACATTGAGCATGGTAAAAGAAGTCTTCAATTATATAAAAAATCAAAAGAAATTCTAAATAATTCTCAACATTAATGAAACATTCCAAACGTTTCATAAATAATTTAAAAGAAATTAAAAAAAAATTTAAAGCTTCAAGTTTAATGCAAAGCCATTTTTTGTGTTTTTTGTGTTTTTCAAAAAACTTTCAAAATGTTCTTGACAAAATAATATAGTACAAAACTTTAAATGGAAATTGATTTCCGGTTATTTTTCGTTGCTTGAGAACACTTCAAATCACAAGTTTTTGATGGTGAATTTCCAACTGCAATGGATCGTTTGTAATTTTTCTGCCTTTTGATCACCTTATTTTAAAAAATCAGTTACAAATTTCAGTTTAAAATATTTGAAAACTATTGTAAGAGTTTCCGAGCAATTCTATGCCATTTTAACTTGTACTTGCAATCAATTTAATCAGATAATGATGTTGGATGGCTCAACCTACTGAAACAATTTATTCGGAATTCTTTATTCGAATGTTTGAGTTTTTGTTACATAGTAGTTGCAAATATTCTGACGTAATTCTAAACGATTTAAAAAAAACGTTACTTTTTTTACCACCCTTAGGTGGTTGGTGCCTTCCTCTCATTCAAAGGGTAATGCTATCCAAAATAGACACGCTCGTGAGAAGGTCTTTAAATTACCTATCCAAAGATAGGTCGCATGATATATTTGGAATACGTTTTCCTCTTAATATCTACAGGGGTTGCTTTGTTCAATGGTCAATGATTGGCAGGCTATGATGACAGGCGCAAAATTTTGCGTTTACGTCCAGGTCTGACGGACAATCTTGTTCTTACCTTTACTGTCGCAGAAAATTCAAATAATTTTACTAATTTTGGCTGAACATGATTGTTTAATTTTGCTTTGATATGAAATTTAATGAAATGCAAATCAGCGAAAACTTTTTACCTTTACTAGTCGAATATTTAACAAAAAAAAAAAAAACTGCGGTTCAATAAATGAGAAAAAATTTCAAAAAATATAAAGTGCTCATCCATAAATCAGGTGGAAACTTTTTTGAAAATTTAGAGAATTTTGTTTTTGTGTCACGTTCAAATTAAGTGAAGTTTTTTTTTAACTTTATTGAAGAATAATATATAATGAAGAATAACAATTAATTAATTAAGTAGTTTCTGTAATTTAAACATAAGATGTTCAGAGTTATTTTAACATTTTTCACGTTCCGTGAAATTTGCGTGAAATTTGGTGTTTTGAAATTGAGGTCCCCGTGAAATTTGCAATTTTCAAGCGTGAAAAATCACTAAGCCTACTTATCACTGTTTCAGGCTGCAAAATATTGAAAAACACCTCTTTTTTCGTTTGTTTAAAAATGGAAGGGGTCGTACTGCTCTCCGTCACGAGATATAGAAAAAATGGACCTCAGATTCGTGATCAGTGACAAAAGTTACAAAAGTTTCGTATTATATTGGCTTAACCTAACTTTTTTGCTCAAAAACAAATCAAAACAGTTCCAAGTTATTTCAATGCAGTGTTTTTGGAATTACAAACATTTTGATATAAATTTTTAAGGTTTCTGATGATGATGTTTCTGAATTTTGTGACATTATTTTGATCGTCTAAATTCGTCAATCAATTGTTCAATTTAGATAAAGTTTCTTAAGTGACTTTAAATTGCGAACTACATATTTCGAATTTCACAATGTCCTGAAACCTCAAAAATATTTAATTAAAAAAAACGATGAGTTATAATTTCCAACTGAAGCTTGCCCATCAAAGGTTCGCCTCTGTGATTCCAGTTAGCCAGCTCGCTGCAATTTGACGTGGTGTCATTCCCAACTCGCTCCCGTTGATCTGCACTCGTCTGACTGTCTGACTGCGCCATCTCTTCTGGATGATGACGACGCTGACAGCCCGGTGTGTGTCACACATGAGCGGATCATACACGCCAGAGTGGCTCCCAGAGTGTTATCGCACCTACGCACCGTTGGCTACTCAGACAAGTGGACTTGGGGACGGGAAGTTGGTGGGATTACCGTGAGGGGAGTTTTTCAGAAGGAAAATCTGCTTGTTTGTGAAGTGGGATGATGAATTCGAGTGTTCAACCAATTTCAGCGAAATCATAATTTGATGAAGGCGAATGAAATCAAAATTTGTTAAATTGACCTTTTCAGAAATACAACCCACATTAAATGAACTCTACCAACCAAAACTCACTCAACTCAATTACAACTGCAAACAATATTGTGTTCCACAGAAGGTTTGACTCTCTGATGGACGTGGTTTGTTCCTGGGAATCCATTCTGGTTACAAAGAAGGTAGTTAACACTCTCCATTTGGGAAACCAGCAACAACAAAAAAAAAGTTCAAACCACTCAACGGTATTGTCTTTCCAGAAATAGTACAAAACCAAAAATGGCCATACTAACTCACCTGACGACGAGGGCAGCCCCGTATATTATGTCGCATTCTGCATATTAATAAACTGCACAGTGACACACACACCCCTTCATCTGGCTGAGATGAACTTTGGCTTGTGAGGTCTGAGTGTTTTTTTTTTTTGCTGCTGAAAATAGTTTGTCAGTTTGTTGGAACAACAAGTAGGGGTGGGATCCTTCCATATTTTTTAAAATTTACAATTTTAAGAAATTTTCAACCCTTTTGAAACAATCCTTAACATTTCGTAAACATGTTTTCATTACCTTTTTGTCACTTAGAACTAATTTTAGCTTGTTTCACAATTATTCTGAGACATAAAATGGTTTTTTGACAATGTTGATGTATATTTAGAAAAAAATAAAAAAAAATCAATCACCCCTAACTTCCCCAAGCTTCATGAATCAGAGGCTCGGTTTCAACACGTGTGGTGTTTATTCCGGTGTGGCCAGAGATGATACCCTGCTGCTGGTGTCTGTCGGAGGCAGCAGGTCCGGAGAGTTCATCCTGCCAGAGAGAAAGAGAGAGTGCATCATTTCTGGCAAGTGGGTTTTTCTTCAGCACTGGCCAGCCAGATAACGGACAGCAAGAAAAAATAGTTGAACATTTGCGTGCAGTTTATGAGAGCAGCCTTTCAACCCGCCCTCTCGTCGCACCAAGTTCACGTGTTTTGCAGTCAGTTTTTAGCAACTTTTCTCTGATGCAGTGCACTTTGTCGAGTTGCGAGCGCTTGTCAGTTGGAGATTTTTTTTTTTTTTGAGAATATTCTTTTTTTATGCTGGGGTTGGCAAAAGCTCATTCAACGAGATGTGATTCAACTTTTTCAACACTTTTCAATTTTTAGGAGTGATATGTACCAGAGAAAATATTCACGCTCCAAAAATGTGAAAAGTGAGACGAGCAGCAAACACAAACTTTTCCTGTGTGTGTATGTGGTTAAATTTGTATGATGTATGATATGATTTTAATGGCCGTTGCTGGGATGTGGTTTGGGAGCTTACTTTTTTGGTTGTCTGGATTATGGTTTGAGAAATTTTACAACTTGTAATATCATCGATTATATAAGTTCTGAAAAAAAAAAACACATTTTCGATCAAATTGTCTTTTTTTACATCAAATCATTGCCTACAACAATTAAGCCAATACAAGTTTCAATTTTGCTCTCAAAATGAGGTGCAAAAAAAATTGCAATAAACATTAATTTAAAAGGAAAAATGTGTTAGTTTTTAGGAAACTATTCAGAACACATCGAATACCTAAAGTTTATTTTTGCATTTTCAGTCGACTCTCTCATTCTTGAAGAAATACAATCAAACTAGGCACAATTACACTACACATCCAAACAAATACAGTGTAACCTCTTTTTACGCGGTGCGTTATGTTTTTTAATTTGAAGATTTCTCTGAAACGACGCAACATTTTTGCAATGTTTTTAAAACGATTTGTAGGTTTTGTTCAGATCTATAAAACGCTTTTTAAAGCTTGCAAAAACATTGTATGGTTTTTGAGAAATCGACGAAATAAAAAGCGTAACGCCACCGCGTAAAAAGACTTAAGAAAAGGATTCGACGAAATAAAAAGCGTAACGCCACCGCGTAAAAAGACTTAAAAAAAGGATTCAATTATTCCCAATTTTTTTCGAAACATTGACTGCTATGATGGGTAAAAGAATTTGATAAATTTTGTTTAAAATTTTGCCTAAATTTTTTTATTTGGTTTTTTATTCATATTTTTCTCCCACTTTTCCTCAATTTGATCTGAAGGGCCAAATTAAATAAGAGTTGTAATTGCATTCATTGATAGCATTACAATATGAACATTTAATGAATTTCTATGCAATTCAGGCAAATATGATAACATACAAACTATTCTGAAATAAAATCTGTAACATTTCCTAATCCGTTTTTAAAAATCCGAAGCAATACTAAATATTTTTTGGTACTGATTATAGAAAAGTTTAAAATTTCTGCTTATAATATATTATCAAAGTAAAAAAATGGAACAAGCCACGGAGTTTTGTGGGTTTTTGCGATTTCTTTAAATTTGAAGAGCTACTCTGGACTTACAGCATGTAAAAAAAGTTTTGGTACCCCTTTTTGTGATGAAACATGCAAACAATTTAAAATTAAACAGAAACTTAGTACAACTTTTTGTTCAGAAACTCTTACCGAACATTCTGCTATAAAAAGCTCATTAAAGATGATTTCTATAAAAATTCTATAACGAATCAATGCTCGTGTGCTCTTTGTTCTATCAAGATAGGAATCCCAGTAAGCTTGGTACAAAATAGCACACTGGCATCGAAATACTATTTTATAAATAAAAAAAAAACGTGCAAAAGTAGTGTGTACACTTTCCAAACTAATATCATTTTTCAAGTTATTTGTTGATAAATCACCATAAATCCAAATAGGCATCCTCAACTGATTGAAAACATAATTAGGATTGAATAAAAAGTTTACTTATTACTTAGTTTAAAAGCTTATAAAACTCTGTTAACTATACATCAAACTTATCTAAACATAATTCATCAAACTTCTTATTCAACTTAATGTCAATATACTGCCATAAATTTGCAAAAAAAAAACATTTTTTGAAATTCGTACCAATCCGAATTACGTCGTTGAAAAATCCATCGGCATCTGAACCGGTCCACATTTTGCAAGTCATTCTATGTGTTATCGGAAAAGGGCATTAAATTTCAGATCTTTTGATACCCAATCGTCTGGTTTTTTTATATAAACCCACGTTTTTAAATACCTGGGCAAAAAGTAAGTTTGATCCACTAGAACACAAATAACAGAAAGTCTTAATTTTCCATATTTTTGTTGGCCTTTTTGGCATGTTGCTTAAGGGTAATTCTCCGCCAACTCACACAGCAGTTGCCCCGACCACTCTTCGATTTGCGTAAAACTTTGTCCTAAAAAATTTAAAAATCAAAATTTTTGTTCTAAATGAAAAAAATGACCCATCTGGGTCAATGTAGATTCGAAAAGTTTACTAAATTTCGACATGTTCCAAAAAAATTTACAGTCGAGTAACGGAAAATGGGAGAATTTTTAAAACTTTTTTCTATGAAAAATACGTTTTTTCGGAATTTTGAAAGCGCCATCAAATCAGAAGTCTTATTTTACATTTTACCCTTTGACATCAAATTTCTATCTCATCATCGTTTTCAGGCTGCAAATTATTGAAAACATCTCTTTTTTCGCATGTTAAAAAATGTAAGGTGCCGTACCGCCCCTCCATCACGAGATATCAAAAACCGGACTTCGGATTCGTGATCAAAGACAAAAGTATCCCCTTAGAACAAAGTTTCACGCAAATCGGGGCAACTTTTCCTGATTCGTGTGAGTTGGTAGAGAATTAAAAACGAAATCATAACAACAGTTTTGCCTTTGAAAATGATTGCACATTTTTGTCATTTAAATTTTAACAAGACACAACATAGTGTGTCAAAACAAAAACTAGCCTAAACTTTGTTTTTTTTTTAATTTGATAAAATGGTGTCGCTTGAACTGGTTTTGACCATATTTTGTTTCATCAAATTATCATGAAACCTTTGTAATATCGAGCGTTTGATTTTGGAGTCAGGACTGTAGTAATAATCGCAATCAAAGTTGACCCGAAAAAAAAAATATTTCTGAATCATTTCCAAGGTTTCAAAAAACTAAACAAAAAAAAAATGATGTTAAAATGATTTTTGGTGGATTATTTGTTCAAAGCTTGTATTAAGGTGGGTAGAAAGTTAAGTTAAACCGAAATAATTTACTTGTTGCAAATAAAGTGAGCAAGAAATACATCCTTTATTATTTTTATAAAATAAAACTAACTTAATCCACCTATGTGGTTGATGCCTTCATCACTTTATACCAACAATGGGTAATATTTGTTTGGACACATATTTCAGCTATTTTTTTAGCTCCAGAAAAATAAGTACACAGATATAACTTAAGTTGTCATCGAGACAGGGTTGCCAGATTTTCAATTATGTGGACTCGTTGGAAAGGTCTCTTGATTATCTAACCAACGATGGGTCGGATGATGGATCCGGACATCGTTTACATGCATTTAAGTGAGATCCGGCTTCAAAAAAGTACATAAATATCACTTAAGTGGTCATAACTCGAGACAGGGTTGCCAGATCTTCGATGTTGTGGACTGGTTGGAAAGGTTTCTTGATTACCTAACCAACGATGGGTCGGATAATGGATCCGGACATCGTTTACATGCATTTAAGTGAGATCCGGCTTCGAAAAAGTACATAAATATCACTTAAGTGGTCATAACTTGAGACAGGGTTGCCAGATCTTCAATATTGTGGACTCGTTGGAAAGGTCTCTTGATTACCTAACCAACGATGGGTCGAATGATGGATCCGGACATCGTTTACATGCATTTAAGTGAGATCCGGCTTCAAAAAAGTACATAAATATCACTTAAGTGGTCATAACTCGAGACAGGGTTGCCAGATCTTCAATATTGTGGACTCGTTGGAAAGGTCTCTTGATTACCTAACCAACGATGGGTCGGATGATGGATCCGGACATCGTTTACATGCATTTAAGTGAGATCCGGCTTCGAAAAAGTACATAAATATCACTTAAGTGGTCATAACTCGAGACAGGGTTGCCAGATCTTCAATTATGTGGACTCTTTGGAAAGGTCTCTCGATTACCTAACCAATTATGGGTCGAATGATGGATCCGGACATCGTTTACATGCATTTAAGTGAGATCCGGCTTCGAAAAAGTACATAAATATCACTTAAGTGGTCATAACTCGAGACAGGGTTGCCAGATCTTCAATATTGTGGACTCGTTGGAAAGGTCTCTTGATTACCTAACCAACGATGGGTCGGATGATGGATCCGGACATCGTTTACATGCATTTAAGTGAGATCCGGCTTCAAAAAAGTACATAAATATCACTTAAGTGGTCATAACTCGAGACAGGGTTGCCAGATCTTCGATGTTGTGGACTTGTTGAAAAGGTATCTTGATTACCTAACCAACGATGGGTCGGATAATGGTTCCGGACATCGTTTACATACATTAAAGTGAGATCCGGCTTCAAAAAAGTACATAAATATCACTTAAGTGGTCATAACTCGAGACAGGGTTGCCAGATCTTCGATGTTGTGAATTGGTTGGAAAGGTCTCTTGATTACCTAACCAACGATGGGTTGGATGATGGATCCGGACATCGTTTACATGCATATAATTGAGATCCGGATATATGTGAAAACACATTTTTATACATAACTTTTGAACTACTTATCGAAACTTCAATCAATTCAATAGCGATGTATGGGACCCTAAACCAAGTCGAATGCAACTGGTTCGATCAAAATCGGTTCAGCCAGTGCTGAGAAAACTTGGCAAGATTTTTGAACACATACATACATACACACACACACACACATACACACACACACACACATACACACACACACACAGACATTTGTTCAGTTTTCGATTCTGAGTCGATATGTACATATGAAGGTGGGTCTTTGAGCTTTTAATAAAAAGTTCATTTTTAGAGCAGGATTATAGCCTTACCTCAGTGAGGAAGGCAAAACTGGAGTTTTATTTTTAAACGGCCGATAAATCAAATTTTTATTATTTTCCTTTGAACACCCCTGACCCAAGGCTGTTTCTTTATTATTTTGAAAGCTGAAAATGAAAATTTGAATTATTGGACCTTTAAAAAATATTCAGGAATATATTTTATGATAATAAGCTAATGTAATCATTTTTACGCATCGACGATAAATTTTCTAAGCAGTTTTGAAATTTATCGATTCAGTTATCATTATTTTTAAAGCAATTTTCAATGATTTTATGCTACATGTTTTTACTGTTTTACTTTTAGTATATTTTATAAATATTCTCTTTCAAAACTAAATTTTGTTTTGATTTTGTAGAATATTTTAAATACATCGCATGAACTTATTACATTTATAAAGTAAAATTTTATTTTTTTGAGAACAAAATGTAAAATAACCATCATTTTTTTAACCATACAGAGTAGATTTTTTGGTTTTCTATCATATGAAGTTTTACAGAAATCATTTGATATGATTTATTTTAACACTGGGTGAGACTGCTAATATTTCCAGTTCAAAAATCAAATTCAATCAATTCTAAGATTTTAGTACACTTTTTGAAGTGATTTTTAATGTTGTTTGAATAATTACATATTTTTAATAATTTTCAAAAGTTGAGAAACAATTTTTATGTATTTTCTCGAGTCAATTCTTACATTGTCCACAAAATTCCTGCACCCAAGCCTAAAATTAAACCACCCATAATTAAACAGTCTAGCCCCTTCAAACGCCATTTCCCCCTTCAATAGTTATAACGGTTTCAACATGCCAACAAGCTTCTGCCCCTCGAGGGACCAATTTTGTCATAAACGGTCGTCGGACCGCGAGGTGATGTCATGACGGATGCAAGCAAACAAATTTGCATACAAATAAGCAAACCAGACCGGGGTGGGGGGAAAACAGCTTTGACGGTGACCAGTCACCACGTGGTCAACACCTTCTTTTGGCACGTTTTGCTGCTCTTGGGTGGTCCTTTTTGTTGGAGGGTTGCTTCGCAAATTACGTCATGATTTTGATTGAAATTTATTGTTTAGATTGGAATCATTAAAATAAGTTTAAAATATTCATAAAGTATATTTGAACAAATTTAAAGGAATTTTCGAAAATCCCCCAAACCACTTGAACTGCCCCCTCGTGACGCCACCGGAAAACGGACTCATTTAAGCTCGCCGAGGTGGAAATACCGTTGATTATATTTCTCGCCATTTTCCCCCCTCAACTTTTAGCTAGTATTTCTAGGTGTATCGCACATTTGCCAGTCCAGATTGGTCGGCGTCACGCGAACAATCAATTAAAATTTTCCCCGCGTGCTTCCACGAATAACAAATCCATACATTCACGAACAGACATTTGATATACCGAGCAACCGTGGTCAGTGGTTTTTTTTTAATTTGAATTTTGATCAAATATTTTTTTTTTTAATAAATTCTGCTAAGTGATTAAATATCATCCCAATTATTTCCACAACAGAGGCAAATATTGAAAGGTTCTCCATTTCACCAAACCCCTTCCCCCCCCCCCCCCCACCAATGAAGGAAAAACCGGTAAAAAAAACAAGTTCAATGGATATTAATTAGAAAACACCCACACCTTTTCAACCCCTCCCAGAGAATGAAACTTTTGTAACCACGCGAAGCGTGTGAAATTGTTCGCTGTTTTCGACAAAATTACGATTACGAAACGCGCGATGAGTGACGGCTGGTTGATAAGAGAAAATGGAATATCTCGTAAGCTGTCAAGCTGAGACGGTTGGTCGATTTTCAACGTGATAATAGCAGCAGTGTTTATAAAGGGATAATACATTTAAATAAAAGTTAAAATTTGCAAAAACTTTTTTTCTGTTGTTTTATTTCACTTAAATTAACTTCAACATACATGAAAAAACATCTTTAATAATGGCTTGTGTTGTTGTTTCCAGGGCAAAACGCCACCATCGTCGCACCATCATCCACGCCAATCTTGTGTCGTGTCGTGGCAATTGATGATGAAGATGCTCGTGACATGTTGTGGCCTCGAGGCTTATGAACTGAACCGTGAAGCAGGTGCTGCCTACCTACCAATCTACCTCTCGGATTGATGAGGAGCATCGTTGGCAAGTGAAAATAATGACGAATTGTCGGGGAGATTTTCCCGGAAGGATGCGAGTCCCAGCGTTAACCCCGTACGAGGTTCGAGGGAAGTTTTCGGGGTGAATTGGAGCGCGTGGAGTAGTGATAACATGTCGATATTTGGTGTTGCTTGGAAACAATTTGACGAGATAATGAGTGATGGAGATATTAATGAACCTGTTTTTGTGGGGTGATGGGTAGATGGGCATGAACAAAGCCTAATTACGGTACTGTGTAAACAATGCTTTGTTGGAGGTATTGTATTGTATCTGTAATAACCTTGAGCCTTAGCATAAATTTACTTATTTCGAATTTAACAAGTCTTTCTTAAAAAAAAATTTGTTTAAACCGTTTGCCTACGTGCCTCTGACTTTAGAGGAATTTAATTTTTTTATCCTCACATCTGTTTTCAGTTTTCCACGGGTTGATATTTTATTAAATCATTGAATATTTCTAATTCAGCTACTGCAAATATTATTCCAAGGTTTTGTCTCCGCCCCTGCTCAAAATCGGTCCGAAAAATCAGAGGCAAAAAACATATTTTTTTTTTCAAAAAACTTGAAAATATTAATTAATCTAATTTTATGTTCTGTCTACTAGAACAATTTAAAGTGCATTTCTTTGCGCTTATAATCATTTCTAACATGTTTGAGTTAATTCAAAAAAGCTTTTTTGCAAAATAAAAACAAATCATTAATACAGAGAATATTTGAAACACACATGATTGCAAGCCGACTGTACTGCTGTGTAATGAATTTGTCATGTTTTTTCTACTGAATTGTTTAAGATCCTGGCTTGTTGTAAATTTTCGTCCCCCTACTTTGGCCAAGCGACATAAACTTTGAAAAATATTTGCATCGTCCTTATACAAAAAAAAATGTAAGAAATGCAAAACGACTCAAAAGGTGAAAAAACAAATAAAATCCATTTAAGCTGTTGCACATTTTTTTTCAAAGTTTATGTCGCTTGGGTCTGGTCAATGTCGAAGAGGGGCAAACAAAATGAAATTACATGCCATGGTTTTAACATTTCAATAAACAACGTTCAGTGTCTTGCGAACCTTCGTGGTGAACGGACACTAGAGCTGCGGTATTTTTTACTACCTAAGCTCAGAGTTATTTCAAAACAAAATTCACAGTCTTTTTAAAGACTACCTGAGTTATTTTCCAAAATTCTAAACAGTCTTTTCAAGACTAACACCACCTGAAATTTTGTTGTATTTTACAAACGAAGCCATCTTTTAAGAGAACTTTGCTTGCAAAATGCGTCAAAACAAAGGTAAACGCAAATCTTCTGAAGATTTGGTCGTTACGTCGGTGAAGCGTTTGAACGCTAAACCGGCTAACGGAAACAGAAAAAGAAAACAGCCTCTTCTGAGGTCTGATTCTGATTCTGAATGTGAGGTCAATCCTCCAATTCCATTGACAAACAGTTTCGGTGTTTTATCCGAAACTGATGACAAGAACCTTCTCCTCGTACTGAGCCTTCTGCCGTCGAGAAACGAGTAAAGGCTCCGCCAATTGTTGTGACTTCCGTCTCCGATTTGGCCAGCTTTCGAACGCAACTGAAGAATTGCAAGGAAACTTGCAATTTGAAAGTTTCGTTCCAGCTTGGTCGAAGAGGAGAATGTCGCTTGTTGACGGAATCTTTACAAGATCACCAAACTTTTGTTGGTTATTTGAAAAACCACAAACACAATTTCTACACGTATGAGACCAAGAATGCTCGCCCATTCAAGGCGGTCCTGAAAGGTCTCTCCAACGACTTGTCGGTGGATGAGATCAAAAACGAACTTAAGGTGTTGCTTGGCTTTGCCCCATCCCAAGTAATACCGATGAAGAAAAAATCAAACGGGAATATTTCTCGCTTTGGTTTGACTTCACAATTTTATCTGATTCATTTCAACAGAAATGAAATCAACAATTTGAAACTTTTGGACAAAGTTCAGTTTTTGTTCCATGTACGGGTAAAGTGGGAGCATTTTAAGAAACATGGCGGTAATGGCCAGAATCTGACCCAGTGCCGGCGTTGCCAGGCATTCGGTCACGGTACTGATCATTGCGCCATGGTTCCAAAATGCATGGTTTGCGGGGATTCTTCTCACGACAAGGACAATTGTCCCGTGAAAGAAGTCACCCAATTTAAATGTGCAAATTGTGGTGGAAATCACAAATCAAATTTTGGGATTGCCCCATCAGAAAAAGGTTTTGGATTCTCGTGCTAAGCATCAGCCGAAATCCAAACCGAAATTTTCTCAAAGTCAGGTTGTACCTGCATCTTTAAATCAAACGTTCGTGCTGTCTCACTCGAACAATGCTAGAAATACCCCTACCGTGGAAAAGTTAGGTAACAACAATGGCATTTCTTATGCTAACGTCGTTTCGGGTTCGGGTTCATCCACGAATTTTAAATCCTCTACCAATTTTCAAATTGGGCAGGTACCTCAAATTTCATTTGAAAATTTTTCTGCTGGCAACGCTTTGGGATCTTCTGATCTCGGCGATGTTACGTTTGAAAAATGACTTTTTGCAAAACTCACTGTTTGGTTTGATTCAAACAATGAGTAATGCTACATCCATGATGGAAGCAATCCAGATTGGATTAAAATTTGCGAATGATGTTGTTCTTACCCTGAAGTTTAATCATGGATCTAAGTAATTCCATCAATATTATGAATTTTAATGCTCGCTCTTTAAAAGCGAAAGAAAATGAATTTTTCAACTTTTTACGAGTTCATAACGTGCATGTTGCTGTTATAACCGAAACATTTTTGAAAACTGGCACTTATTTGAAAAGTGATCCAGATTTTAAAGTTATAACTAATAACCGAATGAATCGAAATGGCGGTGGAGTTGCAATAGTTATCCACCGTAGTATGACTTATAGCACTTTACGTGACTTTAAGTTAAAAGTTATTGAAAGTTTGGGCATTGAACTTGAAACTTCTTTTGGGAAAATTATGATTGCAGCTGCATATTTGCCTTTCAATGCACTGGGGAAAATAAAAATTATTTAAAGGGGATTTGAATAAACTTACTCGGCATAGATCTCGATTTTTGATCATCGGTGATTTTAATGCCAAACACCAATCTTGGAATAATTCAAAAGTAAATTCCAATGGTAAAATTCTGTTCAGAGATTGCACTTCTGGTCTTTATTCGGTTTTATACCCGAATGGGCCAACTTGCTTTTCTTCTGTTAGAAATCCATCAACAATTGATTTGGTGTTGACAAATCAAAGTCAGTATTGTGGTCCTTTAGTGACTCATGCTGATTTTGATTCTGATCATCTTCCAGTAACTTTTTCACTTTCTCATGAAGCAGTTACCAGACCCAATAGTTCTGTGTTTAATTACCACAAAGCTAATTGGGACAGGTATCAGCATCATATTGAGAATAATTTAAATCATGATTTTGTTTTAGAAACCAAAGCTGATATTGATTCAGCCTTGGAATCTTTAACTAATGCAATTTTGGATGCTAGGAATATTGCTATTCCTAAAGTCCAAGTCAAATTTGATTCTCCCATTATTGATGACGATCTTCAGCTTCTGATTCGTCTGAAAAATGTTCGCCGAAGACAGTATCAACGTTCTCGTGATCCTGCACTGAAGCGAATTCAAAAGATTTGCAAAAGGTTATTGACCACAGATTCACTCTCCTGCGAAATGAAAAGTTCGCAAGAGATGTCGAACAAATTAAACCTTATTCCAAACCTTTTGGAAACTTTCAAAGGTTCTTAAGAAACCTCAAAACCCATCCCTTCTTTAAAAGATGGTGATAATATTCTATTAACTAATGGGGAAAAAGCTCAAAAACTTGCTCAGCAGTTTGAGAGTGCTCATAATTTCAACTTGAATGTTTTGAGTCCTATTGAAAATCAAATTTCAATAGAATTTCAGAATATTGTTGAACAAGAATTTTCATCAGATGAAGTTTTTAATACGGATCTGAATGAAATAAAATCTATTATCAAAAATTTAAAAATATGAAAGCCCCTGGTGAGGATGGCATTTTTACATTTTAATTAAAAATTACCAGAAGCAACTTTAAGTTGCTTGGTCAAAATTTTCAACAAATGTTTTGATTTGGCATATTTTCCCAGTAGTTGGAAAAATGCCAAAGTAATTCCGATTTTGAAACCGGATAAAAATCCTGCTGAAGCCTCAAGCTATCGGCCCATTAGTTTGCTTTCATCTATTAGTAAATTATTCGAAAGAATAATTCTTAATAGAATGATGACGCACATTAATGAAAATTCAATTTTCGCTGATGAGCAGTTTGGATTTCGCCTTGGGCATTCAACTACTCATCAGTTGTTGAGAGTTTCAAATTTAATTCGAAGCAACAAATCTGAGGGCTATTCTACTGGCGCTGCTCTTCTAGACATAGAAAAAGCATTTGATAGTGTTTGGCATAAAGGTTTGATTGCGAAATTGAAAAGGTTTAATTTTCCGATTTATATCGTGAAAATTATTCAAAATTATTTGACGGATCGTACTCTGCAGGTATGTTATCAGAATAGCAAATCTGATCAACTACCTGTACGTGCTGGCGTCCCTCAAGGAAGCATTTTGGGTCCAATTTTATACAATATTTTTACTTCTGACTTGCCTGATTTGCCCCCAGGATGTCAGAAATCACTTTTTGCTGATGGCACAAGCATCTCCGCCAAAGGCAGAAGCCTTCGTGTCATCACAAGAAGATTACAAAAAAGCTTGGATATTTTCAATTCTTATTTGAAAGAATGGAAAATTACTCCAAATGCTGCAAAAACTCAACTTATTATTTTCCCTCACAAACCAAGGGCTGATTTTCTTAAACCAAAAGTCATCACATTATAAAGATGAATGAGGTAAATTTAAAGTGGGAGGATCAAGTGAAATATCTTGGACTTGCTTTTGACAAAAACCTTACTTACAAGGATCACATTGAAAGTATCCAGGTTAAATGTAACAAATATATTAAATGTTTGTATCCACTTATAAACAGGAATTCTAGACTTTGTCTCAAGAATAAACTGTTAATTTATAAACAAATTTTCAGACCTGCCATGCTTTATGCTGTGCCGATCTGGACAAGCTGTTGCTTAACCAGGAAGAAAAAACTTCAGAGGATTCAGAACAAAATTCTGAAAATGATTCTGAAACTTCCTCCCTGGTTCAGCACCAGTGAACTCCATCAATTAGCCGAAGTTGACACTTTGGATGTTATGTCCAATAAGATAATTGATGCATTTCGACAAAAATCATTGCAGTCTTCAGCTGCATTGATCCGCTCTTTATATAGTTTATAAGTTAGTTTTAAGGTATCCCTTTTCCCTTTTGTACATGTAGGACCTCCTACATTTGAAATCACTGAATAGCGAAAGCTACAATATTTCATGAATAAATGAAAGTTGCTAGTATTTAAAATCGAGGTGAAAAGTCATCGTTTGTGATTGGACACTCAATAATATTTTAACTGAATGAATGTACATGGAAAAGAAATTTAAATAAAAAAAAAAATGAATAAATAAATAAACAACGTTTTGTAAAGTGGATTGTACAGCAGTAAAGTTGTTTTAGCATCATTAAATTAATAAAAACAAAAACAAAAAGGAAATACGAAAAAAAAACTAAAAAAAATGTATTTATGTTTTAATTATGCTCAAAGTGAGTGATCAACGCGGGGAAATGCAATTTAAATTGATTTGAGTTGATTGCATGTCTTATTTCGCTGAAAGTTTGATGTTTTTAAAAAAACGTTACTTAATCCACCGATTGTGGTTGGTGCCTTTCTCACAATTATGTACATATTTGTTTCTGTAGTAAGAATGTCAAACCTACAAATTTTATCTAAATTTTACTTCTTACAACATATCTACATGGAGTATTAGGTCTAGAATCCCAAAAATCATTGGACGTAATATTAGAACAACACCTACGGGGCTGTTTCATGAAAATTGTTCACTTTCAATAGTTATGTTACTTTAAATTTTTTTAAGCCTTAAGGCAGTAAAAAAATATATCTGTTCATTTTTCCCGGGAGTTTCAAATCAACAAAATCCCGGGAGCCAGATCTCCGGATAGATCCGAAAAACTTTTTCATCAAAATATTTGAGATCCGGCCTCTGAAATGTGTACAAATGACACTTAGGTGCTCATAACTTTAGATAGGGTTATCAGATCTTCAATCTTTTGGGCTTGTTGGAAAGGTCTTTTGATTACCTATCCAACGATGGGTCGCATGATAGATCCGGACAACTTTTTCATCAACATATGAGAGATCCGGCCTCTAAAATCTGTACAAATAACACTAAAGTGCTCATAACTTTTGATAGGGTTATCAGATCCTCAAAGTTTTGGGCTCATTAGAAAGGTCTTTCAAATACCTTTCTAAGAATGTATGATCAGACGGGTTTTCTTACAAAACCCACCCTTTTTACAATCTTTCAATCTTTAGCCAGAATCGTTTTTTTAGCATAACTTTTGAAATACTTAACAAAACATTATAATAGTTAATATAGGTCTTATGGGACCCTAAGACGGATCGAATGAGACCAGAACGGCCCAAATCGGTTCAGCCAGTCCGGAGATAATCGAGTGCATTTTTTTCGGTGCACGGACTTACAGACATACACACGCACAGACATTTGCTCAGAATTTGATTCTGAGTCGATAGGTATACGTGAAGGTAGGTCTACGAGGTCGAATTAAGAAGTTCATTTTTCGAGTGATTTTATATCCTTTCCTCAGTAAGGTGAGGAAGGCAAAAATATCTTTCTTGTCTTAGGGGTGACGTAAGCATTGAAAAATATTTGCAACCGCCTTAACACGCCTTAACTGCCCCTGATCGCATAAATGTCCCATATGCATTTTCATCGATTTCGAGTTATTGATGCAGTTTGGTTCAAAATCGTGTGCTCTTTCAAAAGAGCCTATAACATCCAGCACTTTGTTCTAGAAATCAAAAGAAAATCCAGTTTTTTCGCGAAAATTTAACACGTAGTCTTATGTATGGGACAAACTTCAAATGCGTTTTTCTCAGCTTGCTGTTTTTGCATATGGGACATTTATGCGAACATGGGAAGTTAACACATTTGTAAAAAATCAAATTATGATGAAAAAAAATCTGAAACTTTGTAGTTAAAACTTATCGATCTATTGATTTTTTTTTTTCATTTTTTGCAGGGATAAAAAAAGTAAAAAACATGACCAGGAATGAAATAAAAAAAATTAAGATAAAAAACCCCACAAAATTAATAACTCATCAGAACAGTTACGGTTCCGTCAAAAAATGGAAAAAAAAATCAATGAATTTATGACAATATGTATCTTTCTCAAGTTTCAAGTTTTTTACAAATCTATACTTAAAATACAGAAACAAATATTGAGCATTGTATTTTAATTAGTATGAAATAAAATGAACTATAAGAACGTGATTTATTTTCAAGCTGGTAAAATTGTGCTTTCAAAGCTTAGCTTTAGGATTTATTTTAGATTTTGTAAAATCATTTTATTATCTCAATTTAATTCATTAGTAGCAGTTGTTGATGTCCGATGCCTCTGTGTTCTCTTGAACTAATTAGAATATGAGAGCACAGTGTCATCGATTTAATTGTTTTTAAATCATTCCTTCCACCTTAACGATAAGTCATTCACTGATTTTCTCAAACTTCAAAACTAAAATGGAAAGAGAAGCGCAATAAATAAAACTGTAAAAAAAAAATCAAAGTTTAAGTAAATGAATAAGAGTTTTCTGTTTTTATTAAATTTTATCTCCTATTTAATACATTTTTGAATTTTTTGAACGATTTTCAATTTTAATTCATTAAACAGTCGGAAAATTAAACTAAATTGTATAGTTAGCCTTCATATCCCTTTTTTGATTATTTTTTTGTTGACTACAAAGTTTTTCACTAAAGATACTTTTTTCTGAAGAAGTTTATTTAAACCTCGCAACAAAAATTTAAAATAAATGTTCATGAAATTAACATTATTTTAAATCGAAATTTATCACAAGGTCTATATTTATTTGTTTACATTTTTTCATTTTTTAGAGCTCGTCAATAAGGTAAAATGGCGAGGTACATTTTTTTAAAATAACATAAAATAATTCGCACTTATCACATCTTTCAAGCAAAAAGAGCTTTTAAATCAATCAAATATACGATAATCTGATTCAAGTGCCTCGAAAAGGCGACTATTGAAAAAAAAATCTAATGGGTCAACTACCCTTAGAATTCATACTAAGACTTGGGATTAGTGCTCAGTTTGCCCGCGTGATTAAGTTCCATAATGCCAAAAAAAAATTTTTTTTGATACGCGCTACTGCAAGACTAAAAAAAGACATCTGACAAAAATTTTCTCTGGTCGCAGGATTGAAACTACACTTGATACGAAAAGTGGTAATATTGCACAAAGTCGATTGAAAACGAGTTTTGGCGATCTGTGAAGACCAAAAGATGGGGAACGGAATCGAAAGCTGCCAAAAATTACGTTCAGCCCAAAAATGTATGCATTTGTCACATTTTTCGTGAAGAATACCGTAATCTGGGGCGTATCAGGACTACAGTCTGAATAGGGACAGCAGTTTTAAGAGCACTTAAAGCTTTTAAATTTGGAATTGGATGTACACATTTTGTTGGTCTGAGTCTGTTCTAACCGAAACCAACCAGAAAAATCAAAATATTGTGCACCAATTCGCCCTATTTGTCCCGATTGACTATTTAAACAAATTTTTGTGCAAAACTTTCGGTGCAAATTGCTTGCCCACTTCCAACATAGATATTTATCATTGGTTTATTTAAAATTGTAATTGAACGTCAAAGTGTTGATATGCCTACATTTGGTACATGATGGATTTTTATGCAGTTTCCTTAGTTTTATAAGGTAAAGTTACCACAAACATAACAATTGCAACAAATAAAGAAAAAAAATGCGACGAAACCGATAATCAACAGTGGTTCCTTTGTGATGACAATTTTTTGTGAAATGCAACACATCATTTAATTGAAATATCATCACCCAAAAAAACCTACCTTCCCTCATTGTTCCTCCCCCTTCAGCCGCAAACATCAAAACCAACAATGGCTGGCCATTCCACACTCCTCCAACGAGCCTCGTTAACCCACGTCGCGGCCAACCAGGATAACGAACGTGTGTCACGGCTGGCCATTACAACCAACAACAAAGGCAACGCATACGGCAGCTGAGGGGTGAGATTTTATCGCCGGTGGCATCTTTACGAGGCCTTTCCGCATGGTCCCGGAACCGGAGTAGTGCGTTATCAGGGCAACCTCGCAACCACTGCCCCGAACAAATAGATCGTTATCACACACTCCACACACGGTCCCCCACGTGTGTCCTGGGGACGGCCAATTTAGAGCGGACTGAGAGTTCAAATGCACCACCACCAACACAGGAATAAATGTTCCATTAGTCAAATTGGTGGCCGCCACCGCCAACAACCAGGACACGAATGAGCTATTTCGGTTACAACCAACGGTCAGGAACTGGGACTTTTTGGTTTTGGGTGCCGGCCGTGGAGCCACACATTGGCCCGGAGACTCACACATCCGTCCGGGACCGGAACGAACTTTGCCATGTTTTAGAATTTGACACGACGAATGGCCAATTTGCAAACGGCTAATAATAGAAACAAAAGCTCACCGTTGACCCCGCTGGCAGAGGTACCTGCAACCACCGCCAAAAAAAACGACGACAAAGCACCAAATGAAAGTTCACAAATTTCGAAAATTGCATCGAAAATCACCGGCCACCATCAATCACACGTGGTGCGCGCAAGGGAGCTAATTAAAAAATTTCCCCCTTTTCCTCCTCCTCGGGGCAGGAAAATTGTGGCCCTGAGGCCATTCATTTATTTAATGAGAGAGACAGATGTAACGATATCGAGAGAGAATTGAAAAAAAAAATCGTTACGTAAAAACGAACAAAAAGAACTCGATTGGCAACATGTCGGCAGATTTTGGTGACACTGGAGTAATTACGGCCCCCACGGGGGTTGACCTCGGGCTTCCTGGGAGAGTGGGGATGAAACGAAGGTGTGGTCATGCCCCCCCTTATATCACCTGCCTTCCCTCACACATTTTCTGATTGGATTGGACAAATTGATTGAGCGGAAAGTATTTCGCCGGACCGTAACGCCAAAGGGGAGACAACCCGTTATCATCATCAACATCATCATCAGCGTTATTGGCATCAGTAGCTTACACTTCTGGACATATAATTTGTAGGATCTCAAACTTTTAAATGAAACTAACGGCATTTTAATACTAAAGTAGAATTTCAAAAGTATACTAATGAACAACTCAACCTCGAACGAACATTTTAATGAGTCATAAACAGTTAACAAGGTCTCTTCATTAGGATGGAAATTAAAACCACCACCTCGAGTTTTCCTGAGGACTCAACTTATTCACCCCCACATTTGCTGCATTTCAAATCTCCAACATATGACATTGTCACTGAAAGGCATACATAAAAACACCCACCATCATACAAAATGACTGCAGGTAGCAGCATCAACAAGCTCTTCAACAACGAGACTCGGAAAACCCCTGGCAACACTGTCACCACACTGCCACTCCACACACTCGGGTGATAAGGACCACGTCGGTGATGGATTCCGCCTGGAGATTTCAGCATGAGTCGAGTCGCCCTCTCCCTTGTGATACACACACACTCATAAATCTTCATTCATAAACTATACCGTTTTGCAGCGTCGTCGACGAGTCACCACAATTTGGAGTATGTTTGACGCGAATTCCACCTGTTTCTGTCTGCTCGAAACGTTGATAGATAAAGTTCTGATCCGATGGGTCGGGAAATGTCAGCCAGATGATGCGCGATGGTTAACATTTCAATTTTCCGCATACTAATTAAGAGCACGCGCTGGAGTGAGTTGCTCATATTGACGGGAAAATTTCCATTTCAATGAAAATCGCTGCTGGCACTGGTCTGGCGGTGGTGGCAAACAGAATCCAAGCGCCAGATTCGATGCAAATATGATCAGACGGAGCTTGATGAAGCAGATTTTATGATGAAAGTTTGATTTGTTTTAATTCATTTTTCGTTTATTTATACTTTTTCCAGTATTGATCAGCATGATAGGGACCTTCAAAAATTGCGCAGGGGTGATGATTGGTTCCTACTTTTCATCTGTGGTCCACGGAGCAATGTTTGGGGGTCCTTGTCCATAACGAAGCAGCAACTACGGGTAGACATAAATGCTATGCTATGCTATTTATACTTTTCCAGTATTATATTAATAACAAATCAAGAGTTTTATGAATGGTCCTATAACATATGAAAAACAATAGCTTATAGAGCGTTTTCAATAAAAACTCTTGAAATGTTTACACAAATTTCAAGCATTTTTATCAAAATTAACATTTCAAAACTTACTCCCAAAATTCAGAGTCGAGATAATCGTTCTCTCAAAATTTATTGAGGGCTCAGTGCCAAAATCGAAAGAATAATGGTACCAACTCACACCATCATAACAAACGAGTTCATTCGTTAGTTGAATCAATAAATCTCCAACAAATGTCATACATCGACTTCTGACTTCTCCTTGGTCACCAAGCTGTGGTGGCCGAGGCAGCTAAGTCATTGGATTGGTTTGTCAAAGGTCTCTGGTTCGATTCCCGTTGTCGACACTTTTGGTTTTTTGTTTGACGGATGAACTTTTTTTGCAAATGAACCTCGAGAGAATAGTTCTATCGCCCATCTCGAGCTGTGTTCTCTGCGTCCGTGAATGGTACCACTATTCTCTCGACTCGAGACCATCATTCTCTCGGACTAGCGCTGCCAGTTTTGGGTGTATGCATAAAGTTTTCTTTCAATATTTTATCCTTTTTGCATTTAGAAAAAAAAACAACTTTTTACAAATTTTTACATTTTTGTTTAGGTTTGTACAATTTTTTTTTAATTCAATTTTTTACAGTTTTTTTAAATTTTATTTTTTTTTTAAGTAAAATTAAATCAATTTTTCCAATTATTCAGAATTTTTAAAAGATTTTAATCATTTTTTTAATTTTTTTTTGCATTATTTTACAATTTTTCAAAACTTTTTACAATCTATATATATACAAAATTTCGACGGTTTTGTTCGCCAAAGTGACAACTTTGGCCACTCTGGAACCGATTCCAGAAAATCTGCAGATTGTATGGAAAAGTTACTCAAAATCAAATTTTGATCACAGGAGGCTGAATAAGCAAAAAAGTTAAAAACGTCTGTGAATACAAAGAGGCGAGTTGTTCCTTTTAATTCCGCTATATATTTTTAATATCTTGACAGATACGTATTTCGTCTACTACTTGCAGACTTCATCAGTGTTCTGTTCTCGAAGTCGTTCACAGTAATGCATTCTGCTAAAACGATCAACCAAACCACAATTAAAAACGTCAGCAAACGAAAAAAAGGCAGCACGAAGTTTGTCGGGTAAGGCTTTTTTTTTTACAAATTTTTACAATTTTTTACAATGTTTTTTAATACATTTTTAATTTACAAAAATCATTTTTTGAACAATTTTTAACTATTTTTACAATTTTTTAAAAATTTAACATTTAAAAAAATCAATTTTATATAATTATTTAAACAAAATTTACAATGTTGAAAAAAAAAACACTTTTCCTAAAAAAAAATTTTGCAATTTAAAAAAAAATATTATAATTAATTACAATTTCAACCATTTTCTTGATTTTTTTTTCATTTTTTTAAAAAAATTAAAAAAAAATAACAATTTCACAATTTTTTTAAAGGTTTTTATTTTTTTTAAATTTTAGCAATTTTTTGCAATTTTTGATTTTTTTTACAATTTTTTCCAATTTTCAAAATTTTTACACATTTTAAAAATTTTAACAATTTTTTACAATAATTTTACTTTTTTTTACAATATTTTAAAAAATTAAATTTTTCTTAAAAAAAATAAATTTACAATTTTCAATAAAAAATTTAATTAATAACAATTTTCAACCATTTTCTAGAATTTAAAAAAAATAAAAAAAATTACAACTTTTTTCAATGTTTTAAATTTTTTTTACATTTTTAAATAATTTTTAATAATTTTTTACAGTTTTTAGCAATTTTTTCAATTATTTTTCCAATTTTTTACAATTTTTATAATTATTACACATTTTAATATTTTTCTAAAAATATTACAATTTAAAAAAAAATACATTTATTACAATTTTATACAATTTTTGTATTTCTGTACAAGTTTTCACAATTTTTACGTAAAAATATTATTTTTTTTTTTCATTTTTTCAATTTATTTACATTTAGAAAAAAACATGTTTTTTTCAATTTTTAAAAACTTAACCATTTTTATTTTTTTTAATTATTGACATTGTCAATTTTGTCAATTTTGTCAATTTTGTCAATTTTGTCAATTTTGTCAATTTTGTCAATTTTGTCAATTTTGTCAATTTTGTCAATTTTGTCAATTTTGTCAATTTTGCCAATTTTGCCAATTTTGTCAATTTTGTCAATTTTGTCAATTTTGTCAATTTTGTCAATTTTGTCAATTTTGTCAATTTTGTCAATTTTGTCAATTTTGTCAATTTTGACAATTTTGTCAATTTTGTCAATTTTGTCAATTTTGTCAATTTTGTCAATTTTGTCAATTTTGTCAATTTTGTCAATTTTGTCAATTTTGTCAATTTTGTCAATTTTGTCAATTTTGTCAATTTTGTCAATTTTGTCAATTTTGTCAATTTTGTCAATTTTGTCAATTTTGTCAATTTTGTCAATTTTGTCAATTTTGTCAATTTTGTCAATTTTGTCAATTTTGTCAATTTTGTCAATTTTGTCAATTTTGTCAATTTTGTCAATTTTGTCAATTTTGTCAATTTTGTCAATTTTGTCAATTTTGTCAATTTTGTCAATTTTGTCAATTTTGTCAATTTTGTCAATTTTGTCAATTTTGTCAATTTTGTCAATTTTGTCAATTTTGTCAATTTTGTCAATTTTGTCAATTTTGTCAATTTTGTCAATTTTGTCAATTTTGTCAATTTTGTCAATTTTGTCAATTTTGTCAATTTTGTCAATTTTGTCAATTTTGTCAATTTTGTCAATTTTGTCAATTTTGTCAATTTTGTCAATTTTGTCAATTTTGTCAATTTTGTCAATTTTGTCAATTTTGTCAATTTTGTCAATTTTGTCAATTTTGTCAATTTTGTCAATTTTGTCAACTTTGTCAATTTTGTCAATTTTGTCAATTTTGTCAATTTTGTCAATTTTGTCAATTTTGTCAATTTTGTCAATTTTGTCAATTTTGTCAATTTTGTCAATTTTGTCAATTTTGTCAATTTTGTCAACTTTGTCAATTTTGTCAATTTTGTCAATTTTGTCAATTTTGTCAATTTTGTCAATTTTGTCAATTTTGTCAATTTTGTCAATTTTGTCAATTTTGTCAATTTTGTCAATTTTGTCAATTTTGTCAATTTTGTCAATTTTGTCAATTTTGTCAATTTTGTCAATTTTGTCAATTTTGTCAATTTTGTCAATTTTGTCAATTTTGTCAATTTTGTCAATTTTGTCAATTTTGTCAACTTTGTCAATTTTGTCAATTTTGTCAATTTTGTCAATTTTGTCAATTTTGTCAATTTTGTCAATTTTGTCAATTTTGTCAATTTTGTCAATTTTGTCAATTTTGTCAATTTTGTCAATTTTGTCAATTTTGTCAATTTTGTCAATTTTGTCAACTTTGTCAATTTTGTCAATTTTGTCAATTTTGTCAATTTTGTCAATTTTGTCAATTTTGTCAATTTTGTCAATTTTGTCAATTTTGTCAATTTTGTCAATTTTGTCAATTTTGTCAATTTTGTCAATTTTGTCAATTTTGTCAATTTTGTCAATTTTGTCAATTTTGTCAATTTTGTCAATTATGTATTTTTTCAATTTTGTCTATAATGAAATAAACATAAGTTTTTTTTTTTATATTTGTAAATAAAATAGATTTTTGCAAATATTTTGAATGTGAATTACCTTTCTGCAAAAAAGCCCTCATTGTCAATCACCGCCCAAAATCGATCCAATTTCATTACGGCCACTAATTCGGATGAGAGGGCATCACACGTCCCGTAGTGTCACTTTTCAAAACGTGTGCATGCGACGACAGCCAGCTGGCCCAAGTGATAAGCCGAAAACCCAAGCACCCACCCAAATTTTCCACAATTGTCAGTTTTTGGGGTGCGCGTACCTGTGCGGCGGAAATCACCGGTCCGAAAAGCTGCCTGAAAACGAGCGCAAAACTAATTCCTAACTGATTTCAATAACCATTTTTGGCGCTTTGGAACTTTTGGAACGGTACGATATTGGAATTAGCAAAATTTAATCCACTCATTGTGTGTGCTGTGCTCACGTGTGGCGCGTGATTCATCGATGCATAGCTGATGTTCTGAGCTCTCTACTGCCAGTGCGATGATAACCGATTATGGGGGCAACGATGCTCAGCTTTTTCACGGTGGAAAATTATGAAAAGAATCCTGCTCTCATTGAAAATCCAGATTTTTTGAAAACAACTCTTTAGGGGGGAAAATCAATCAGCAAATTTGCCGAACTCATCATGCAAATGGCACCTGATTCGAGCGCATCATTTCAAGGAAGGTACCTGGTGGGTTGTTTGGTTGGTCGGTCAATCCGACCATGTCCAGATTGGGTTGAACATCAAAGTTGGAGCAGCTCTTAATTACCCTAATTGTTCAGCTGGAAAATGATGGAGTACCAACATCGCTGCAGTTGAGGTTATTACTGGGATGCAGTTTTTGAGGAAATGCAGATTATTCCACCATAATTTTTTGTAACAACTGATTTTTGGAAAAAAAAATTAGATTGAAAAAATCACATTTTTTCTTTTAAGATATACAAACATAAAAATACTCATGATATTCACTCCACTACTTCTATCACTTCACTTCAGTACCTCTAAAAACAACTTCCCATTTCCATATCATTAAACTCGGTGAGTCGCCTCTCTGTTTTTGCTTCCCAACTGAGATCACGAGTGCACGTTTCAGTACACTCTGCAACTGAGCCGTTAATAGGAACGGGGGAGAAACAAAAAATCACAGATTTCAACGGAAAGCGGAAAGGTTTTTCTTCCTCGTTTCAATAGGTTGCACTGGCTGGATTTAGACTAGGAAGGACACTGCAAATGCGTTTTCTCTTTTGGATACTTGATTTGTCCCTTTTCTTCGTTTTTTCAATTACTACAAAACCGTCTGATATGCTTACATATTTTTTTTAAATAATTTTTCAATTGAATGAATTTATTTGTTCTTTTTTAAAAAATCACTGAATTTAATGAAAAATCATATCATGTTAATTAAACCATTTTGAATCATTTGTTTCTCCCCATTCAAGTTTCCATACAAATTTAGTAGTTGTCGATAAAAAAATGTAGCTCAATATTCTATTATCAGCATAATAAGAACATAAATTCTGATTGATTTGGTCTTGACATTTTTTCAGTGTGGAAAAAATGTCACTTCATTTGTTTGCAAAAAATTACAGATCAATCTTTAACCTTTAAAGCTTAAATTTTTAAAATGTTTTTTTCAGTTCATAATGAGAGAACGCATTTTTTCGAATCAAAACCAGTTTTGCATTCAATAAATAAATTTTAAGTTGTTTTTATTATATTTTCTGGGTTTATGATTAAAAAAATGGCTGTCCTGCCAGATATTGTTTGCCGTTGCGAAGTCATTACCCAAAATTTTGTTTTTTCATCCTCTATTTATTTTTTTCGACTTTATTTTTTGCACAAATCGATGTTATTTATAAAGAACAAGCCACGAATGAAGCTGACTATTTATTATTTGAAAGACACGTTTATGCACGAGCCGTTACGAACAATAAAAATAAACCTGCCTTTGTAATAAAAATATGTATGAAAAAATGCATTCAAACTACTATTATTGTCAAGAATCACAAAGTATAAAAAAGTGACTGCCATCCGAAAATTGAAATAACAACAAGAGACTCGAACGATTTTCATAGAAATTTTCGTATTATTTTTGACAGCTTTCAATTTAGGAAACATATGTTTTTGTTTTGGCCACACAATAAAAAAAATGATGCTTAACGGTGCACATCAACCAGAACTTTTGCACCCAGATTTTTGTTACAGACATTTTTGTATCTTCAAAAATACGGGTACTATCGAAATATTGTTTTATTCATCCCCAAAAGTACTGTCCACAAAGTAATTTACAGCAAAGTTTGATTAATTTTACAATCCCGTTATTGCGGGATTGGGTCCGTTAGTTTGACAATTTTGGAATAAGAAGATATTAATAACTTCCTTCGTTGCTGTGCACCCTTAAATCTCAAAATAAGACCATACTCAGAATCTGATAATTTCTGAATGCCAAATATGTTTCGCCTATTGAAAAAAGTAATATTTTTATGAGTAATATTATTTTGTTTGTGAGTACTCCAATTCCAAATTAGAAATTCAAAATATCGCTTTAATAAGTATGAGCACTGTTAGAACAGCAGTCGATGCAAATAGTTGCAAAATGAAGATTTCTTCATTTCTTCTGTTTACCCGAGCAGACGGAAATAACTTGGGAAAGTCAGTTTTTGATATTGTGAGAAGATCGAAATATGTTATTCGGATGATCGGATTAGTTGTTAAAATAACAAAAATCAATAACAAAAATTTGTTCGAAGAATAACTTAAACTGTTATTATGTTGTTATTGCAATAACAAACCAATAACACAGAAGGAATCATGAAGGAATAACAAGATTTGTTATTTTGTGCGGAGAGGTGGAGCAGCATAATAAAAAAAATTGTTATTGAACTGGTATGTCTCCATTACAAAAAAAGTTATTGTTTTGGTTTATTTGTAATTTGCAAATAAACCTGCAGTTGCCATAACTCCTCTGTACTAGCCAGGGCTGCAGACTCGGAAACCTCCAAGCGACTTTGAATCCATACTTTGAAGACAACTTCGACTCTGGATGCAGGATATGACGTCAACGTCGACTTCAGTTTTCCAAAAATACCCGACTTCACAGATTCCGACTCCAAGTAAAAGTTGCTGAAAATTTGCTGAATCCGATGCAGTCTCCGAGGTCTCACTCCAGCTCGAACTTCAACGTCAGCTCCGACTTCCTGGCTCTGTGAATATAATAACAGTTTTTGTTATTCACACTTCAAAAATTCTCAAAAAATAAATCAATTCCGTTAGGGAATATAACAAAATTTAAAAAAAAAAAATGAACACTCAAAAGTTAATTTTATCGGATTAATTTTAGCTTGAAACCCCATTTCATGGTGGAATAAATGACCCCGATGAAATTGGTCAAAATGATTTCATAGTTCTAGCCAATTTTAGTCCCTAAGGGGGTATATCAAATAATTAAAAAAATCAACTTTCAAAATTTCAACTTTTTAGAATAATTTTAGCTTAAGGACCCCATTTCATGGCCAAAATAATGACCCTGACGAAATTGGTCAAAATTATTCCAAAGTCCGTTAGGGGGTATATCAAACAATAAAAAAAATCAACTTCCAAAAATTCAACTTTTTAGAATAATTGTTTTTTTAACAGGATTTTTTATTGAAATATTATTAATTTTGTTATTACCATCTGCCCGGGAATGCTCTAGAATACGGTTGTATTAATTGAAATTAATAAAATAGGATTTGTATTGAAATTTCCGTTTCAAACATCATGCATTGCATTTCAAATATTTCTTTAAAAAATTTAACCATGTGTCACTTAAAAAATCAGAATAAGTTTAATGTTTTCTTAAATCAAAATAGTGTTTGAGGATTGTATTTTTATTTGCAATATTATATACAGACATCACACCGTCTTTTCAGACTGAATTTACTAACTAAACGGGACAAACACAGAACACCCAGAGGAGATGGGCGGGAATCGAACCCGGGCCCCTTAGCACACATGAGGGATCGGCAGCCGAAGCCGCTAACGACCGCGCCACGGGGTCCACATTTCATGCCAGATGTTATTTAATACTTTTCCTACCATGATGAATACACATTAATTTTGGAAAATGTCCTTTGAAAATTGTTGTAAACTTTTGAAATTCTGTTCTATTTGTTAAAAAAAACATCTTTAGTCATTTAATTTTTTATTGAAGTTTAGATTTTCAAATGTTCAAAAAATATTACTTTTATTTTCATGGAAGATCGGAAATCGTGAAAATCAAACTAATTTTATAGAGTTTTGGTTTTACTTTTGCTTTGAAATTAGAAATTTAAATTTGTTGTATATCAATAGAAAGTAGTACAATGTTGTTCCGAACAAGCATTGTAGTTTGGTTGTTCAAATAAAATTTTTTTCGGAAACTGTTGTGTGGTCTACTTGTGTGGTCTACTTTTTGTTGGGAGTTAGGAAGCAAATAATCAAAAAGATGAATTTAGTTAGTATTTTTGTAAACGATTGTTGAAAATGCATGTATAATAATTTTTTATATATATATAAAAAAATATTTTTCTAATTTGAGAATGCCGTCAACCAGATGGGGTCTAAATCATAAACTCTAAGAGGAGAGTTGGACCCAAAAATTGCAGAAATTTGTATGAGCAAATATCATCCCCATACCAAATGTTTTTACTGCTGTTGTTATTAGTAAAACAAGAAGATTCTTTAAAATGATTCGAATGCATTGAAAAATTCAGAATTTTCCACATAAGACAACCTTGCATTCCAAAGCACCCCGACAATCCGTCCGGCGTATGTTTTCCCATTCAACGCCCAGCAAGATTTTCCATCCATTCAGAGCGGGTTTTCCGCTATTGCAGCGGATTTTTCCTCTCAGCACCTTCCGTGTGAGGGATTGCGCTAAATAAAAGCAAGAAAGAAAAGAAAAAAAAGCATCCCGTCCACCAGATTCGCTCTTCCGTATTCATTTATTCCGGCCCCAACCGCAGAGTCTCGATCCTTATGCCACCACCACCGCCACCAAACTCGAACGTATTTAAGAGGATTTTCACTCGTAATGTTGTTTTTGCAATTATGATAATTATACCCCTTTTCTAAGTAGGCGTGATGGGGGCGGGGGCGCGTCGGGGACTCACCCAAGTGGAGATTTTAGTGAAAAGGAAGGAAAAATCTGCTGGAAAAGGAAGGCCTCTTTGCCGAGTTTGAGTGTGTTTGGTTTGGGGTTTTCTTCTGTGTTCTGAATTTTGTTAGCAAGTGATTTACATTTTATTCGCAGAGAAAGCTTTTTTCCTGCCATTTTTTGCGGTGAAGAATAAGCACTGAACTAGCTTCGTCGTCAACTGGCGCTGCTGCTGACCGGGAGAGGGTTCGGCGAAGCTCCTCGGTGAATCTTAATTTACTCTGGCTTGTCACTTTTTGTGGTAAGTGTTGGGCTTGAGCCACTCAAGGCAGAAATAGTTACGGTTGGCTTGAGATGGAATATATTAGTGGAAAAGGGTTGATTAGTTCAAGGTTGGCTTATTTTTAAATTTAATGTTGGAATGGGAGGCTAAAAAATTTCCATTCGTCCAAAGAAAATGTTTGATATTGCTGCCTATCTAATATCTTTGCCTGCTTAACCTCTCAGACAGATCTTGACCAATTAAGCACCATACTTCAGCTATCTTACGTCACTAAAGAATCACACATCCCGGCTAATCACTCTGTAATCTCCAGTGAACTGATTAATGCAACCCGATAACCCGAAAGAAAGATTCTCCACAATCTCTACCACCATCGTCGTCCCATCACAAATTGAAAAGAAACCTTGTCGAACACTGATCGGCGCCATCCAACCGTCCGACCAAAGACCAGACCATCGATAACGAGAGCTTGTCGTCAGTAGGTTCCCTCCTTGGAACCCATGGAAAATGCACGACGAATTCCCCAAGAATGCAACCAACCCATCTCGTAACATGCGATTTTCTATACCCTAGCAAAAAAAGAAGAAGAAGAAGAAGAAAAGAGTATTTTTTATGCCGCTTTCCAGAATGATGAACGGACAACAAGGGCTTCTACATTGTCACCGGCTGCATAACGAGTAAATCCCCTTGTCCGGAACCGGAACCACACGGACCGGGTAGGGTGGCCATAAGCTCCGGGAAAGCGATGCAGCGATGATAACATACGCTCGGCAAGTAGGAATTTTTCACAAATATCACAACAAATTCGCAAAATTTGATGAAATGAAAAATTTGTTTGCTCAACAAACAATTTCCGACAGCTAAGAAAGACAAGAAGCAAACTTGACAAATATTGCCCAGGAACGCACCCGCCCCGCTGATGACCTGCGTTCGATGACGCCCTCGATTATGTACATACGTAAGTAGGATCTCGTGTGTCCAACAGTGTGATGCAGCAGACGCAGATAGAGCAGAAACACACATAACACTAAAGCAAGACAAGACAAGTGGATTTCTGGCGAGCCAGAAGACATTGTTTGGAAAATAGATTGATTTTTCTGATCTTCTCATCCCCGGGGAGAGCGCTTGAGGGGGGATTTTAACGGTGCTGGAACGCTTTTAAAGAGCAGGGGTTCCTGACCATTTCAGAAAAAAACAGTCAAAAATTTGTACAGATTCTTTAATTTTTATAAATTTCGTAAAAAACAATTTAGCCTATTTTTAAACACGCTTTTTTTAAGCATGTTAGCAACATTCGGATTTGAAATCGGTTCTTCATAAAAATTAGCATTAGCATTTGGAGGACGCCCCACCACCGGAAGGCTCCACAACGCTTATCCCACTGTTTGGTGTGGTTGTGTTAGACCCTCATCCGGAATAATAATCCAACACGGGAGATACCATGTCTTCATCTTTTGATGAGTGTGTAATACAGCCCAGGGCATAAGGGGGTCCACGCCGGGTCCAAGCTATCCTCGGGGAAATGAGGGAATGTTAGTAAACACCTATCTAAAGTACGCAGGGACCCCTACGTCACCTTAGTGGTATAGATGTTTGTAGGGAGGTTTTGGACTCAATGTTAGTAGGAGAGGTAAAACCCTAGGATATACCCCGAAAGGTATTGCGGGCGAATCAAGTAGATTTAGTTTTTTAATTATTAAACATATACTTGTGACTGTATAGTGTAAAATATGCATGATTTATATTTTTGCCTTCCTCACGTTACTGAGGAAAGGCTATAAAATCACTCGAAAAATGAACTTCTCAATTAGACCTCCTAGACCCACCTTCATGTATACCTATCGACTCAGAATCAAATTCTGAGCAAATGTCTGTGTGTGTGGTGGGATGTTGATCAAAAAATTGTCACTCGATTATCTCGACATTGGCTGAACCGATTTTGTCCGTTTTGGCGTCATTCGATCCGTCTTGAGGTCCCATAAGTCGCTATTAAAAATTATGCAGTTTAGTTAAGTACTTCAAAAGTTATGCTAAAAAAACGATTTTAGCAAAAGTCCGGAAGATTTAAAAAGGGTGATTTTTGTAAGAAAACCCGTCATGCTATACATTTTCAAAAAGGTATTCAAAAGACCTTTCCAACGCGTCCAAAACATTGAAGATCTGACAACCCTATCAAAAGTTATAAGCAATTAAGTGTTTTTTAAGCACTTTTTCGAGGCCGGATCTCAGATATTTTGATGAAAATGCTGTCCGGATCTCTCATGCAACCTATCGTTGGATAGGTATTCAAAAGACCTTCCCAACGCGTCCAAAACATTGAAGATCTGACAACCCTATCAAAAGTTATAAGCAATTAAGTGTTTTTTAAGCACTTTTTCGAGGCCGGATCTCAGATATTTTGATGCAAATGCTGTCCGGATCTCTCATGCGACCTATCGTTGGATAGGTATTCAAAAGACCTTTCCAACGCGTCCAAAACATTTAAGATCTGACAACCCTATCAAAAGTTATAAGCACTTAAGTGTTTTTTAAGCACTTTTTCGAGGCCGGATCTCAGATATTTTGATGAAAATGCTGTCGGGATCTCTCAGGCGACCTTTCGTTGGATAGGTATTTAGAAGACCTTTCCAACGCGTCCAAAACATTGAAGATCTGACAACCCTATCAAAAGTTATAAGCACTTAAGTGTTTTTTAAGCACTTTTTCGAGGCCGGATCTCAGATATTTTGATGAAAATGCTGTCCGGATCTCTCATGCGACCTATCGTTGGATAGGTATTCAAAAGACCTTTCCAACGCGTCCAAAACAATGAAGATCTGACAACCCTATCAAAAGTTATAAGCAATTAAGTGTTTTTTAAGCACTTTTTCGAGGCCGGATCTCAGATATTTTGATGAAAATGCTGTCCGGATCTCTCATGCGACCTATCGTTGGATAGGTATTCAAAAGACCTTTCCAACGCGTCCAAAACAATGAAGATCTGACAACCCTATCAAAAGTTATAAGCACTTAAGTGTTTTTAAGCACTTTTTCGAGGCCGGATCTCAGATATTTTGATGAAAATGCTGTCCGGATCTCTCATGCGACCTATCGTTGAATAGGTATTCAAAAGACCTTTCCAACGCGTCCAAAACATTGAAGATCTGACAACCCTATCAAAAGTTATAAGCACTTAAGTGTTTTTAAGCACTTTTTCGAGGCCGGATCTCAGATATTTTGATGAAAATGCTGTCCGAATCTCTCATGCGACCTATCGTTGGATAGGTATTCAAAAGACCTTTCCAACGCGTCCAAAACATTAAAGATCTGACAACCCTATCAAAAGTTATAAGCACTTAAGTGTTATTTACGCACTTTTTGCATTTTGGATAGCACCTTTTAAATGTGAGGAAGGCGCCAACCACCTAAAGGTGGATTAAGTAACGTTTTATATTTAAAGCCACGGCCGATACAACGCGACGAAGCCGTGCATGATTAAATTGACTGTAATATTACTGAACTAACCTTTCTCTCATGTAAAAGCAATGCTGATTAAACACAGTTTTAACGTGTTTGCTGTTAAACTCAAGCTACCGACTGTAAGAGTAAAGATGAAGTTTATATTTTCCTTTAAACTATTGAGTGTTTAAGCGAAATTCGAGATTATAAATGATTTAACGCATAATTGGAATCTTGATTTTAAACTCTCACAGCGATGCGGGGAGAACATCAATTATTTATTTGTTTTATTAAAATGTAGTAGTTAGAAGTTAATTTAAAACGACCGATTTGAAAAGTATAATTAGTTAATTTTTCAACTTTTGTGTGATGGGATTAATCAGCATATTTAATATTTTTAAATAAATACAATAACAATGGAATGTCCTAACTAAGTTTTTAGCTTCATCATCTGTGAGATTCGTCTAGTTTATAATGCAAAAGTTGAATCGATTCAGTCTTAGACAGCCGGCTGTGGAAAGACTGAATCACTGTTGAAACTTGTGTGAAAATTATTTTGGTTGGTCTCCCTTCAATTTAAAAATTCGCGTTAACTTAAGCAAATTTCTGCCATTTGATACCAAACTGAATTAATAAAATAAACAAACAAACTATGTTGCGTCAAGAATAACCAATCAGCAAAAAATAAAAATAAAACGCTAAGTTAATGTTTTGTTCCTATTGCAAATCGAAATTATCGTGATTGTGTTAAATTAAATAGTGCGTTGTTTCAAATAAATAAATGATCAAGAAAAGAAAACTAAACACGATATAAACTTTCACAGTTTTTAATAAAGATAAATGCTCCGTTCTGGCATCCCTGCATAAAAACACATCAACACCGAAAAAACCCAGCAGCATATAGAGCGTTCTTTTATTACGTAACGCAAAAAATAGTTGTATGGAGCGTAACACTACCTCCGACCCCCCAACTTTTCCCCAATTGCGTTACGTAATATAAGAACACTCCCATAATCTTCTCTCTTTCTATTGTGTGCTCAACATGGAGCGAACTCACCGCGCACCCCAACAGCAAGCAGCACCAACACACCGCGCTGTTTGTGGTGATGACGATGATGATGACGACGAACCACACAGCAGCAGCAATGGCACCTCTCTCTCCTCCAAACCTTCACGCAAAAACTCCGGCCGCGTGGCCACACGGGCACGCACACGTACAGGTCATCCGCGACCAAAGCCCTGATCTGAGGTACAACCGTACAACACACAGAAGCGCAAAGTCGTCGCTCACTCTCTCGCTCTCCTACCCTCCACGCTCACACACTAAGCCAACCGGCTTTGCTTGTGCCGATAATCATCGACCAACCGCGTTCACGCACACTGAAAACTGCGGCTCTTTTGCCTGTCAACACCAACACTATTGCGCGACGCCGATCAAACAGCACCAACGGAACCGAAAAATCCGGATTTTTACGGCGGAGGTCACCCTGAATCGATTGATATCCCGGCTCCCCGTGAGAAACAGAACCGACCAAGCTAAAACACGGGGGACACCGAACCGAACGCGGCGAACGCTCACACACTCCACCCAAAAAAATCTTCTCCTTTTCATTATTTCTAAAATAATTAAATCTCCTGCCACTAGAGTTATCTAAGCCCGATCTCACGCACACTAGCGCACCATTTGTTTTACTGGCGGGTACAAAATTTAACCTCAATCTTTTTCGTGTACGTACACGCAATACATGCGCACGTAGATAACTCTCTTGTCTGTGACTCCCCGTTATCACCAACACACACAAACATTCTCCCGTTGCTGAACTGTCAAGCGCTCCAATCGAAGGGCAGAACCCCATTCCGGAAGCGAGCAAGCTTATCAAAAAACACTAAAATCAACGAATTCTGATAAAATTTCACTTAAACTGAATGCTTCCATGTAATATTATCACTTAAGTCACATTTCACCCTGGAACCAATTGCAAAAGGCCACGAAAAACACCGATATTTTAACGAAACTGCGGACGCGAAGCAAACTTGACCGATCACGTTGCCAGTGCAACCAGCTCTCCTGAAATCGGTTCTTCATAAAAATACGTATTTTTTCCTGTATTTTTTTAAATGCACTGTATCTTGAGCTTATGTGTGTTTCAATATAAGTTATGCCGTTGCAAATATTTTGCAAAGTTGATGTTACCCCCCACCCTTCTCCCTTCAAAATTGGTCTGAAAAATCAGGGAGCATCATTTTTTTTTCAAAAAACATCAAAATTTGAACGTAAATAGAAGTCTAATCAACTAAAAACAATTTGAAATGAATTAACCTTTGTTTAAAATCATACTAAGCATGTCTGGGATATTTTCAGTATTAGTGGAATTCCAATGTACAGAACTGCAACACCTCTGGGCAGGTGTAAAATGCATTAAAAATCATTTTTTCATTCAAATGTTCATACCGTGGCTTGTAATTTATTTATTTATTTTTTTGCCCCTCCTCGACTCTGGCCAGAGTCGAAGGACATAAACTTTAAAAAATGTTTGCAACGGCCCAAGTCTGAATTCACTATTTAAAATAGCTCTCAAAAATTTTAACAAAACATCATGCATTTGTTAATTTTTAAGAATATCAAATAATTTAATTACGTTAAAATTTTGCAAAACTATCAAAAATATTGCTAAATAATTCATTCATTGCAATTTGGGAATCAAATGAGAATTGTTCATTTATTTCTAAGCCAACCTTTTTGAAAATACTCAATTTGCACAAAACAACGTGTTTTCGAAGAAGGATTAAGATTTTTTCGTTTTCTACAATATGGTTATCATATAATTAGATTTTTCGTAGTTTTCGAATCTATTTTTCTGAATTCTGAACATTTTTTTTTGTAAGCCCATGCATCCAATTGAAATGTGGTCAAAGACAAACTTATGGGAAATTGGACGAGCTATCCGGTAAAAATATTTTCGAGACTGAAAAAACAAGTCTGTCAAATAGAAATTGCCAAAAACCATAAAAAAAAACTATTTTTTCAACATTTTTATTTTTAAAACCGCTGTAACTTTACAAGGATTGGACTAAGGACAAAGGTCAATATAAAGATTTTTATGTAAAATTGTCTGGAAAATCGACTCTCGTGTTCGGTTTTTGAAAATTTTGACGTTTAGAGCACTTTTCAGAAAAACAGTTTCAGTAAATGATTTTTGTTTTTTTTTTTTTTTAGGAGAGACATACCATCCTGCATTTTTCGTGAGTCTTTTTGCTACATCTTAGGCTATCTTCACAAAAATTTTGAACGAAAAAAAAAAATGTACGGTAAAAATATCCAAACATGATTTTTCTAATCAAAATGTTCTTTCGACAATTTTGTAATTTTTTTGATTGAATGCATTGTTTTCTAGTCTAAGCATTTTTGAAGATAACATTGCATAACAGTTGCTCATACAAAAATGATATAAAATTAAAATAAAAAAAAAATTAAAACATCTGTATTTTTTGAAAGAATTTTTTGATCGATTTGGTGACTTGGACAAAGTTGTAGGACTACACTGAAATAAAAATTATAGATTATTTAAGTTTTTGTCGTTTGAACTTGAAATTTTATTCTCTGATCTGTTTAAGGAGACATCGAATGCGAACTTTTCAGACATTTCCAGAATGTGCAAAAAATCTTTGACCTACTTATAAATGTTTAAATCAATACTGATTTTTTTAAATCAAAATATTGCTCGCAAAAATTTTTTAACTTCATTTATCGATGTGAAATCAAATTTTCAGTCAAATTTTACTTTAGTGAAATTTTGATAAAGTGCACCGTTTTCAAGTTATAGTTATTTTTAAGTTACTTTTTTGAAAATGGTTTTCATTTTTAATTTGTTTGAATAAATGCCCATGTTTGTCCATTTTTGAAAAAAAAATGAAAGCTGAGAGAATTCTGAATATATTGCATTTTTGAACTTTGTTGATACAGCCTTTAGTTGCTAAGATATTGCCATGCAATGGTTTTCAAAACAGGAAAATTGATGTTTTTAGGACTCACCCATTATTTTCTAATTTCGATATCTCAGAAATTAAAAGTCCAATTTTTAAAGTTATAATATGAAATTTTCGTGAAATTTTCCGAGTTATCTTCATACATACCATACCAATCAGCATAGCGCACCAGGTACTTGTGCTGTAGAAAGAAGACACTTCTATCTTTCTCGGCCTTGTGTGCCTTGTGTGCTGCTACTCTCCAATTTCCCAGGTTACAGATCTTCCGGATATCACCATCACCGAGTTATCTTAATTTTTTTTAAATAGTGTCTAGTCTAATACATCAAATTGAGAAGCTGGAAAAGTTTTCTAGAATTTCCTGTTTTGAACATTTTGATCCAACATATCTTAAATCGTAAGAAAGTTTCTCAAGAGTTACACTTTGTTACAGATTGTTAACTCTGTATTGTGAAAAAATGCGTGTTGAAAATTTATGGCTATTAAACTTAAAAATAGAATTTCGCAAACAAAAAGAAAATGAAAACCATTATTTTATTTTGAAAGGCTTTTGCTAATATTTTACAAACGTTACGTCGTTCTCCCCTTAAAAATTGTTTTGAAAAATAAGGAGGCAATTTTTTTTTTCAAGATGCCTGAACATTTTGAGAGAAAAAGTATTATTCTTTAATGCTTAGATACTTTGAAAAATAAAGATTGCAAAACATCTGGACAGTAGTAAAATGCATTTAAAATCACTTTTTACATAGAAATGATAGTAACATGGCCTGTAATTTAAATTTTTATATTTGTATTTTTTTGTTGAATGAAAACAGGTTTTAATGAATGCATAATGCAATAGTCTAGTTTTTTTTCCCAATTGTTTCTTATCAAAATATCAACATTTTTTTTTAATTAAAACATATTGCAAAAATGCAGAACTTACAGCAGAATTTCAAAAATTCATCATCATATTAAATTAAGTCAAACTTGCACAATATGATTGACAAGGCGACTCATTTAGCCTTCATTTTCATTAATTTTCAAATTCGAGTATTGTGATATCTCCAATAAGATACGGATATGATTGAAAAAAAAAATAACTTTTGATTTGGTCACCACTGAACCTTCAGTTTGAACTAAACGGAAACAGAAAGATTTTAAAATGCAGTATCCTTGAGCTCTGCTAGGATCTCTGGCAGACGCGTGCGCTCTTCATTTAAAATTCAATTTCTCCAACATGTAACAATTTTCCTCTCATCCTCAATTGTCCCCAAAATCTAGTCAATTTATTCAAAACGCTACACCAAATAGCAGCCATTGCCAGCATCGCCATCATTAGAGTCCATTTGCCATCAAGTGCCAGGAGCACTCTCAATCCAAAAACTGTCAACAGAGAGGGAGTTCACAAAAAAATCCACTTTTCAAGCCTGCTCCCTCACCACACGGCGACGGTGATGGCTTTATTTTCCAAGCGAAGGCTGAAACTGTCATCATCGGCGGGCTTATTCGGACTAATGGGCTTCCTGGAGGCCACGTGGCGAGGATTAGCATCAGAGACCTGCTTCCTCTAATGAAGTGTTGATCAAACCACTTGAGCACACACCGTTTAAGCAGACATCATCATCTTCCTGGCAGCGGCAGGGTGGTGGAGGGGGATGTGACGAATTTTTGGGTTGTGCAAATAAACCGTTTAAATGAACGAGGGGGAGAAGTGGTTGTGTGGAGTGTTTACCTTTTTTCTTGCATGAGATTTTTTTTTTCTCTCTCGTTATTCGCATTTATTGGAAACGCATCGATGCAAACTCGGGGAGGCGAAATTCTTTGAATGGCACTTTTTGGAGGAAAATAAGATGAAGATTCAACGGAAACGGCCATTAGGAAGCAGTCGGAATTGCGACCAAGCGAATCAATTTAAGTCAAGTGGATCGCAACTAGGGGGATTTCCAGATAAATCGTACTACGGTTTGAAAATTTGGCAGTTAAGAGGAAACTTTCCAGAATTACCATAAATTGATGCAATACGATTCATTTCAGATTTGATGAAATTTTATTTGAATTGATGTTGAATTTATTGCTTTAAATTTCAAAAAGAAAGTTACTGAGCATGTTTATTTTTTTTGTAGCTCAAATTTGGGTTGATGAAGGCCATCCAATTTCCAAAAAAGGTATGAATTTTCTTCGGCAATTTTCTGAGCAACATTGTAAATATTTTGTTTTTGAATATATATATATAATATATATAATTTATCGATCGATAATCGATAAATTCAACATCAATTCAAATAAAATTTCATCAAAACTGAAATGAATTGTATTGCATCAATTTATGGTAATTCTGGAAAGTTACGATAAAATGTTCACAAAAATATGTATTATTCCTGTAATTTGAAAATGCAATGTTTTACTCTAAAAAAAACCTCAACATATTTGGCACCGCAATATTTTCGTGTTTTTGTTATACATTTCAATTGTCATAATTTTATTTTGGAAAATACTGAAAATTTTCACAAAACTACGTATTTTAGAAAAAAAATGCTAAAAATTTCAGTTTTTTGTAATATGGGGGGACATGATATGATCGGGACATTTTCATTCAATTAGAATGTAATAACAACATTTTTTGAAAATACTAAAAATTTTCATAAAATTACGCATTTTCGAAAAAAAAATACTCAAAATTATAGTTTTTCACATTATGGGTATCGAACGATCGGATTTTTTTCATACATTTTTAATGTAATAACAACGACATTTGTTTAAAAATCTCGATCATTTGATACCCACATTGTGAAAAACAGAAATTTTAAGCATTTTTACGAAAATACGTAGTTTTGTGAAAAATTTGAGAAGTTTCAATAAATTGTGTTACAACTTTTGAAATTTATGAAAAAAATCCCGATCGTTTGATACCCATGCTGTAAAAAAATAAAATTTTGAGCATTTTTTCAAATATACGTAGTTTTGTGATTTTTTTTCAATATAAATTGTTGGAAAACAGAAATTGCAAAATAAAATTATTATTCAATTTGTGCAAGTGTCAATTTTTTTTCTAAACTAAAAAAAATGAATTAAAGAATAAAACATTAATATTCAATTAATCAACTTTCAGTTCGATATAATCCATAAACGCAATATAATACATGCAGTTATTGATCATGATAAATAATTAATTCATTATTGTTATTACTACCAGTTTTGAACAAGTGGATCGAAATGATAAATAATCCTTGCTTTTGATTGTTTTTTTTTTGTATATTTTTAGTTTTGTCTAAATTGCTTTGCATTGCATTTTTTTTTTCATTTTGCTTCAATTATATGTGTAATTTCCTGCCTGTACTGATGCATTTTTTTAAATTTTATGTCGTCTTTTCAAAATTGCACCCATCAAATGCAACTATTTCAGTTTTTGGCCTTTTTATTACACTTTGTTGCCATTTTTTTGCTTTCATTTCATTCTAAAATGGTGGGTTTATTTTTGATTTGGCTTGTATTTTTTAATGTTTTAGTGTTCTTTTTTAATCAAATGAATTGAAACTATTTTTAAATTATTCTGCTGATGCTGTATGATGTTTAAAAAAATTCCCCTAATATTTTTAAAGGTCGCATGAAAACAAGAAATGATGTTTTTGAGCACGCGCAACCAAAAGTCTATAATTGAAAATAATTTCGTCGAAGTGTAGTAAACAATTAGTGTATCTTGCTGACGTGATATTTACAAGCTCAACAGAATAGATTGTGTGTTTATTTTTGGCACTGGCCCATTTATGTTCCTTTTCAGAAGAAATGAATACGAAAAAAATCCCTACAGCTTGAGGTGACAAAATCCTATTTTTAGAATTTTCGACTTATTGTAAAATATTTGATTCAATTCAATTTGGATTTATTGGTGAATAATCAAGCAACAATCAGTTAATTTGCAGTTTTGGAGCTCCTTTTAGCTGTGTGTTGCGTCATAATCCATTTTGGAACAATTATTTCTATAATTATGACACCAACAAGAGCAAGAAAAAAGAAAAGAAAAAAATTACTAAAATTGCAAAGGAAAGGGAAAAAAAAGATTATAAAATATCCAAGGGGACTCGAAAACACATATTTTGCGATAGAGTTTAGGATGGTGAAAAATCATGTACCAGAGATATGACTGTTTGAAAAAAGTTATTTAGGTTGGAACAAATATTTTTAAAGGATTTTTGAAGGACCATTTCAAAAATTCTCGATGATTTTTTTGATAATTTACTATACAAAAAAAAAAATTGTGAAATCAAAATAAAATTGCTCAGTATTTCAACATTCTCAAAAAAAATTTTTTAACCTTTTTGAACGATCGGTTTTCAAGAAATCGCGATTTAAAATATGACGTTAGACTAATTTTTCATAAAATTAAAGCTTCAAGAGACAGTATCTCTGCAACCGATTTCGATTTTATTTTTTTTAAATTTTGAATTTTGATACAAAAAATGATTTTTGAAAGCTGGAATATTTTTTTTCACCAATCACATTAAAAAAACAACACATTTCCGGTACCAGATATTGCACCATTGTAAACTCCAACGCAAAAGATTCCTATTTTAGACTAAAACTAAAACATAAAACATAAAAGTTCGAGGATTAACAGTACGTATTTTGGGAATTTATCTTTGAGTGTTAAAAGTCAAATAAAAAAAATGTGGGTTCTTTCTCCTGTTTCTATTTTTTTTCCTCTGAAAAGTCCTAAATTAGAAATTCTTCTCAAAAATCCAAGAAAAAATATCCACATAAAAAACACTCGCAAATAAACACTTTCGTGCGGTCACAATATTTGCACTCATATTTTATCACCTGCGCGTGTTAAAACGCGATTACATCGGTCACACCAACTGGGCCAACCGGACGACGGAACACGATGTTTGCTCTACGACCCTACCGAGAGTTTCCCGCTCATTTGCCTACCCTATACGGTGGTGTGCGTGCTGTGGTTCCGTATTTTTGTTTTTGTTCCATTTTTTGCAAATAATTTTGAGTGAAAAGTATTGATTTTATAATAATGAGATTTCGGTATAAGTCTTCCAAATTTCAAAAATAAAATTAAATAAATGTGAAAAATAAAATAAAATTTAATTGAAACTTCACAGTGATTTAATCCAATTATTTTTATAAATCATCCCTTACACAAACACGCAGCCGGTGTTCCGTGTGACAAATGGTGCCAGTGAACACAGTTTTTTTTTCTTCGTCCTCCAAACCTGAATAAATGATGGTTAATTTTGCCCTTCCGTAGTGGATCAATTAGTCCCATTGCTGAACATTGTCCCAGCAAAAAGAGCGGAAGTGCGGACTGCGGTCTGAGCCCAAACAAGCCAAGCCCTTCGAAATCTGAGCGGTTTTGCCTGTTTGACAAGTTTCCACCTAACTAGACCTGGGATGTTCGAGCCTTAAAAAGGTTGCGTGTTTATTGCCATATCGTGACAATGTCCCCCCGGAAGAGACTTGGGGCCGGACTTGGTCACCCCACAGGACTTGGACTTTTGCGAGGGAATAAAAAAAATACGGTCAACGATGTGCTAAACGGTGGACATATTCTGCGAGTTGGATTGTACATTCGAGAGTTTGGACTGCGTAGGTTATTTAGGAATTTGGGAAGATATTTTAGAACAACTCCTCATAAATTCTATAAAAATGATTTAAAAGGATCAATCAAAATAGCTTGTACTCTATAAATGCTTAAACTACAAAAAATTAAACCCCTTTTCAAATACCCAACTTGGAATGTTCCAAGTTCTTACTCAGCATCCTTTTTCCCCCAAGCACCAACGCAACAGTTTAAAAGTGAATTGCATAGCTTCTTGAACCAGTGCCCCGAAGTCAATCGATTCCGGAAAGCACTTCCCAGCAAAGCTTTGCTGCCCACACGAAGAATTTGCCAGGAGAACATGCATCTCAACATGGTACGACCCAGAAACGATGCAGGAAAATCTCTGTGGTCAATTGGAGAGAATTTCATCTTGCAACAGTTTTCTTTTTTTTTTTTTTTTGAAAGGATTCTTCACGATGCTGTGGGGTGATTGCCGGGGGAGGAGGAGGGAGATTTGGCCCAGAGTAGATGAAGCAGCAAAATTAAAGTGGAATAAAATGTACTTGGCTTGCAGTGCCAGTCGTCGTCGGGCATGCTTAGAAAATTTCGTATTCCGTTTACTTCGGGGTGAAATAAAACCTGGGCATTGGCCCATAAATCAGTCCCTTTTCGACAGTTCAAACTGCTGAGCCATGTTGCTTGGAGAAGCGTGGCTCTCGAGCAGGGAAAGTATAAAACATTCGATGGAAAATGGCACTCGATAGACGTTTAACTCAAAATGGCAATTTGGCCTTTCAACGTGATTATTGCTGGGATTTGGAGATGGGATTAAGTTGATGTCTTTCAAATGTTATTTACGTATTTCAGGGTTTGCTGGAATACATTTTATTTCACACAGAGTAGAATAAATAAAAAAATGTCAAATGGATTGAAAGGAAGAGCATCTCTTTTTTACAATGACAATTAAAAGCTTAATATTTGAAGTTGTCAGCAAAAAGTAATATAAATAAGGTTATTTAAGATTCTTTCATCGCTTTAGGATAGCGATTTTTTTAATATTTTCTATAAATGAACTAATAATTCAATATTACCTCTTAAGTTAAAAAAAAAGTACTCATAAAAATTCAATAAAATCAAATATTCAAAATAATTATTTTTTTTTGACTGCTGCACAGAATTTCAAAGGTAAAGGTTATTAAGAATATATTATCGCATAAATTTTTTTAAGTTTTTTTAAATTATCCTGTTATTATTTCACAACAAAAAATGTTTCTGGATTGGAAGGATATTATTTGGTTCTGTTTTGTTATTAGTAATTTTATTGCAATTTTTCCAAGCAATTTAAAAATGGTTTCTTTCTGATTTTTTATTTTGAAACGATTTTTTTTTTCTTTTATCATTTGAATCAGGGTGGCCAAATTTTGGCCCGCCAACGCCAACTATGATGCCCGGGAAGCCATTTGGAAATACAAATAGGAAATGGCCGGCCATGCCATAATCAAAAGTGTTATTACGCTTCGATTGTTCAAATTCAAGCAAATTTTAATTTTGTTTCGATTTTTTCATTGAATATTTTTTATTAAGCTTTGCATAAAAAACTTCTGAAAATTGTGAAAAACACCATTACTCGATTAATTGTTGCGTTTTTCGTTCAACTTTGTTCACGTTTGTATCATTTTTATGTAGGCTTATTCTCGGGGAAATTTAACTGGAACTTCGTATAAAAAATGACTTTTCAAGGAAAATCCTATTCTTTGATTCAAATATTTTCAAAAAAAAAATCAGCCTTGAAACTAAAGTAAGTAGTTTCAAGACAGATTTTTTTGAAAATATTTGAATCAAAACAAAAAACACTCTGGATCGACAAAAAAGCCTACTTATTGGCACCAAAAATATGAGAATCGAATAATAACACTTTTCAAAATAAATGCTGAAAAGTAGTACTTTTCAACATTTCTTTTATTCAAGCGATTAATTGATATAATATGACATTTGACTTATGATTTCATGGAACTCGTTGCAAAACCTTCAGGATTTTTTTCAGGACACGTCGTATTTTCCAACTCACCAAACCTCGTTGAATACGATTCGTGCTGAAAAAATCTCCTTTTCGCAACTTGTTTCATAAACTACTATTTTGTATTCAGATTCAAAGAAAAAATACTGATGCTTAAATATTTTTCACTCAATACTCAAAGAAATATGTTATCATTCAAGCTGTTTTAAATGTTTTCTTTCACTATAAAATCAGTTTTTGTTATTTACATTTTACAAAAATACCTAAGTTTCTTCCAAACATCTACAAGTTTCTTTGAAATTTAAATTCGGAATTAAAAAAAATAACCAAATTGTGTGATTATAAATTCCGAAAAAAATAATAAAAATGTTATAAAATTTAAAAACTTTTTTTAAATATTTCAAAAAAACCTAAAATTGCAAATTTTATTTGAAGTTTTGTCACTCAGTTCTGAAAATGCTCAAGGGAGAGAGAGGTAGTGGAGAAGGGGTGGGGAAAAGCAGCTTCTAGCAGCTTTTTTGAAGCGATAACAGAAATGCTTCCAAATTTTGTTTCAATTGGGTACATTTTTGGACTCGACCTTCACCGATTTGACCAAACTTGGATGGAACGTTCATCTGTCGATAGTTAACAGAAATCTCAAGTTTGGTACTGACTGGACCATCCTTCTATTTTTGGCACAGCCCTCTTTTTTGAAGATTTTCTAAAAAACTTTTTTTTCTTTTAATCATAACTTTGCAACTATTTGAGCAAAATACTTTCTTTAGGATGCATTTTAAAGAAAATGGTCAAAGAAGTTCAATAAACAAAATTATATTTTATTTTATTTAAATTTTATTTTTTAATCAAATTGTGTTCCCTGGGCAATTTTATATAATAACCGATGTAAACTTCATATTAAAATGAACTATTGGCGAGAAACAGCGATTTTTTTATGTTTGATTTTGCGCAGCACTCTGTCCTATGAATTCAAATCAGACATTATTTTTTCATATATAAACACCGAACTAAGCGGGATAAATCCCTCATTATTGAAAAGTACTTTTTGCAGTAAAATCACTGTATCTCGCCAATAGTTCATTTTATTTTGAAGTCTACATTGATTATTATGTAAAATTGTCCGGGAAACACGGTTGTGATAAACAAAACAATATTAAAAATATAAGGAATTGGTCAAAACAGATTTTTTATACTTAAAACATCAAAATATAATATTACGGGGCATTTGAGGGTTACAATTTTATTTTTATCGAATTCCTTGGACAATTTTCTACAAAATCGACCTGTAGAAAGTCTCTCGCTCAAATAGTTGCAAAGTTATGATTAATAGAAAAAAAAGTTTTTTAGAAATTCGTCAAAAAGAGGGCGGTGCCATTTTTTTTTCTTTATTTACTGAAAGAATTATTTAATATTACTGTATACATTGCAGCAAAAATCATTCAAAATTTTGCAAATTACCTGATTATTTATGAAAATAACTTCATAATGTTTTGACTTTTAACGCTGGAAAACTCAATTTAAATTACTTATACTGGAAACTATAAACATTGCAAAGTTTGTTTATCGATCGCGTAGTTCAATGGAAACAAGATTTATTTAAAAAAAAAAACATTGAAAAAAATTGAAGGAAGAAAAATTAATAACTAGCAATATTTATGCAGTTTTGTTTTCTACATAAATAAAATACTTTGCGTTTAATTTGACGATAAATGTGCTGAAACCGTTCATATTAGAACCGCTCAGTTCTCTCAGGAAAACAAAACTTTAATTTTTAGTTAAAAGATCCTAGTCTACTTTTAGCAAATATGATTAATTGAAAAACTAACTTAATCCACCTATGTGGACAGGTTTGCCTCGAGACAGGTTTGCCAGATCTTCAATGCTTTGGACTCGTTGGAAAGATCTTTTGATTACATAACCAACGATGGGTCGGATGATGGACCCGGACATAGTTTACAAACATTTAAGTGAGATCCGGCTTCCAAAAAGTACATCAATATCACTTAAGTGGCCATATCTCGAGACAGGGTTGCCAGATCTTCAATGTTTTGGACTTGTTGGAATGGTCTTTTGATAACCTTACCAACAATTGGTCGGATGGTGGATCAGGACATAGTTTACATACATTTAAGTGAGATCCGGCTTCCAAAAAGTACATCAATATCACTTAAGTGACCATATCTCGAGACAGGGTTGCCAGATCTTCAATGTTTTAGGCTCGTTGGAAAGGTCTTTTGTTAACCTAACCAACGATGGGTCGGATGATGGACCCGGACATAGTTTACATACATTTAAGTGAGATCCGGATATATGTGAAAACACATTTTTATACTTTTATACTTTTGAACTACTTATCAAAACTTCAATCGGTATAAAACTCGATCTATGGGACCCTAAACCAAGTCGAATGCAACAGGTTCGGGTCAAATCGGTTCAGCCAGTGCCGAGAAACATGAGCTAGTTTGTTGGTCACATACATACATACAGAGAAGACCTTTCCGACGAGTACAAAACATTGAAGATCTGGAAACCCTGTCTCGAGATACGGTCACTTTAGTGACATTTATGTACTTTTTGGAAACCGGATCTCACTTAAATGTTTGTAAACTATGTCCGGGTCCATCATCCGACCCATCGTTGGTTATGTAATCAAAAGATCTTTCCAACGAGTCCAAAACATTGAAGATCTGGCAAACCTGTCTCGAGATATGGCCACTTAACTTAAGTGATATTGATGTACTTTTTGGAAGCCAGATCTCACTTAAATGTATGTAAACTATATCCGGATCCACCATCCGACCCATTGTTGGTAAGGTTATCAAAAGAACTTTCCAACGAGTTCATAACATTAGAGATCTGGCAACCCTATCTCGAGATATGGCCACATAAGTGACATTTATGTACTTTTTTGAAGCTGGATCTCATTTAAATGTATGTAAACTATGTCCGGATCCACCATCCGACCCATCATTGGTTAGGTTATGAAAAGACCTTTCCAACGAGTTCAAAACATTGGAGATCTGGCAACCCTGTCTTGAGATATGTACACTTATGTGATATTGATGTACTTTTTTACTCCGGATCTAAAAAAGAGATGAAATTTTTGTATCTGAAAGAGATGAAATTTCATATCAGCCATTGTTGGAAATAAGTGAGGAAGGCTCCAACCACATAGGTGGATTAAGTTAGTTTTTTTTTATTTCGAAATTGCGCCATTGGTTTCCTTTACACACATGACTCCTGAAAAATTACACTTTATTTGACCCACACAAAAATTAAAATATAAATTTTTGACAGCATGCTTAAACTGAAAGCAACTTTTTTTTTGTATAACTGTTATTGATTCCAGAAAAGTTAAACTGGAAATTGATTTTTTTTAATCTTGAACTCTTAAGTAGAGAATGAAGAAGAAATGTGAAAACTTAAATAAATAAAAAAATGAAATATGATTAAAACATGAAAAAAAAAAAACTTTTAGTTTTCGACTTTTTGTTTTTTGACCTTCACAGTTGGTGGTAGAATATCATCGAACATTCGGTTGAAAAGAAGTAAAAATTACATTATTGTAAAAATAGCTAAAAATTTTACATTTAGTAATACCGATCTCAAGATTCCTTTAATCTGGTTTACATCAATTAAGCCTTATCATAAATTTATTTGAAGGACTCTAGCTGTTTGCTTGATTTTTATTCATTAGAAATTTATTAAGGGCACTAATAATTTGTAATGTAACCTTCCAAAACCCTAACGCTGACACTGATCCCTAACTAGAAACAAAAAGGCTTTCAAGAAAAGATGAACCCCGCGCCATAAAAGATTCTTTTTGAAATAATACTTCCTTCAGGCCACCCAAAGACAAGGGAAACTAATTAAAATTTTTGCACGAACATTCAACTTGCACATTGTCTTCCCCGACAATCTTTACCCCGGTGTCTGTGTTTATTCACGTCGGTGAAAAATGAAAGAACAAAAAGAATGCTGAAAAAAATAATCTTAGCCTGATATTAAACATTCAACGCCCGTTCCGGCAAAGCATCAATTCCATCATACTTTCGTTCGTTACGCTGAGGGGGGGTGGAACAAATTTTTCGCGCCCCAAACACGTCCCTCAAAGTTTTCCACTCATTCATTTTCCATTTCTTGAAACGGAATGAGAGATAGGGATGAAATGACTTTTGGGGAGGGGGGGGGACTGTCACCTCTAAATGGGTCTTATCTACACGCCACTCAAAGTAAGATTTCGATTCTAGGAGTGGGGGGAAAAATGTTTTAAAAAAATGTGAAAGCTTTTTCACACAGAGAAAAATATGTATGTTTTGCGGTTCTGAAAAGACAAACAACCGAGTGGGAACAACCCCCCTCCTTTCTAGTGAGGGTAGGACTCATTTTCCATTTCCGTTTTTTTCCCACCAGGGAAAAGCATATCGGGACTGTCAAAACACAAGGGAGGGAGGAGGAGGTGTCTCCGGAGGTGAAGTTCTCGATGTTATGTGGAATTTATGATTGCAACGTGATTAAAACATCTCACGTTTACTGACGACTTTTGCGCTGCCAGCACGATTGGCAGGGAAAGCTTTTTTTTGTTGTGTTGCTGGCTCGTGTAGCCATTGCATAATTTCTTGTTAAAAAAATTAAAATTCATTTCCAATCAGCTGGATGACACTTCAAAAATTTCTTCAAAAAAACTTCAATTTAAAAAACAATCAAAATGAACTGAAACAAAACGAAAAAATCATTTCAAAAATGCTTTAAAATATTATAATGAATTTGACCGAAAGTAATTTAGTTTTCCCACTGTGCAAATTGGCTACTGTTGCAATTCTCTACGTTTTCACAAATAGATTTTTCTAATGCATTTTTCATGAAGCTTTGTCCGTCGATTTTTTATTATTATAAGCAATTTTGAATCTTAGTTTTCTCCTTAAGTGTTGTCATACATTTTTTTGGCTGTCCATACAAAACTGTTTTGAAAATATTCGAAAATTTGTAACTCATTTTGGAATTTGCTTAAAGTTAAGCTTGTGCACAGGAAAAAATGCGAAAACCTGGAGAATTTCTCAAATGCCAGGAAGGAAGGACGAGCCGGGAAAGCTGTCACGGTGGTACGCGTAATTACAGCTCGGTATTGAGCCGCCATGACAGGGTAATTATGGTCAAAGGAAAATCGCCATCGAGCTGCAGTAGCAGCAGGACGAAAAGTGGGAAAACCATTCTGAAACACTCTTCCCAGTAGCAGTGTGCAGCAGCAAAAAAAAAAAGGATAATAACTTTTGAACGGAACTCTCGGGGCGATTTCTCGTCCTGACGCCGGTAGTGCGATGGAGGATAGTTGGACTTGAAGTTGTGGGTTTTGTTTCACTTTGTGCTTGAATTCTGAACGATTGAGAATGTTTGTTTTTGCTGGTCTCTGTGTTTGGACGTTGAACTGACGACTTGAGAGCTGTAATTATCGGCGACTGGCTTTAAAAGCTACAATTAGAAGTCATTATAGGGGGTTATTAGCTTTTGTTTGTCTGTGAAGTAGAAAATTGATGCTTCGAAATTGCCTTCCCAGGAAGAATGTTGTTCGAAGAAATCATATTATCTTTAATCAATATTTGATAAATTTATAAGTTAGACCAATTTTAGCCAAACCAACTCAAAGTAACAGTAAAGTTGTTTTAAATCATTCCAAACCAAGATAAAAAGCACATACACAAATCAACCTCTAAAATGGCACCCATAAAAGCCACCTGAAGAAAACCCTCTTCACCTGGAAAAAGGAGTCATCAAACCAACAAGTAAAATTGAAATAAATAAGAGCAGCCAAGGAGGCATTTCAGTACGGAAAATCATTACCAAAGCCCCCACACAAACGCCATCATTCTACTCGTGTGCAATAAAATAAAATAAACAGCACGCGAACAGGTTCGCAAAATAAAAACAAGTAGGACGAAAAAGAGGAAATTGAAAACGAAACCAACCCCTTCTCCGAGGATTGACTACACACGAACGCAGAACGTGTCAGCACGGTGTGGCGGCAGTGAAGAGTTCACCCGACCTGACAGAGGGGATCTGGCCGGGCCAGAAGGCGAGATTGTGAGACCCTGAGACAGCGATGCCCCCCTGCTGCTAGGCAAAGTTTTGACGTGACTGGAGGAGGTAACATCTGAGAAGGGCTTTTGAATCTAGAAATGTTAAAATTATTCAGTATCCAAAAAAAAAAAAAAAACAAAAAATCAAAATATACAAAAAATCTTATTATGAAAGCAAGGTATTATTAATGATGTGTTTTCCAATAGAAATTGAAAGAGCAATTTTCACCAAAAGAATATTTTTAATCGTACAAATTCTTAATCAAACAAGCGTTTATGACAAACGCGAGCATAGCAAGCTTCCCATGCGCCAGTGACGTCGCACACCGCGGTTTTGGTGTTCTAGTTTTGGTACGAGCCCATACACCGAACAAAGAAGGCGCAAAGCATAACGGAGATAAAAGTGAACCTCGAGTGCCGCACAGTGCAGGGAAGCTTGCTATTCAGCATCTACGAAAGTGAGAGAGTCAGAGATAGCTATTTTTACAACCGCACCACTACACACTCAACCGCGAGAACCTTAGGTAGATAGCCATTGGCGTTGCGAGCATTGAAACTTTGAAAGCGATATAAACGATGAAAAGCTTAGAAAGCTCCTATTGGAATCCAATGAACTCTGTTAAATAAACTTACGAAATCACGACAAAATGAAGCCTACTTAAAGGCGACTTTTGGAGCACACAGGAAACAAATTGTTTGTAGCCGGATGAATGTCCTATGTCACAAAAGTTTTTGCCTAAACATTGGTCAGTTATGCAAAAACGGACAGGGCAAAAAAACCCGAAAAGCTACGATATCTTACATGTTGTAGGAAACATCGGAAGACAAGCTACTACGAGCCATAAACTATATGCGCCAGCATTCTCTCGCCAGTATTCGAAGCTCAACTTGACAACTTGTCGACTTGGCGACGAAGCGTCGAAAATCGATGCAGTGTGATTTTTGATGAAAACTCATGCTGAATCGTTCTATTTACGAAGATGAAAATGACGTCCAGCCATAAAGTAAAACCTAAACCTTTCTTTCGTACGAAAGGAAATGCAAATCGTTTTAAAATTTGATCGGTATTGCCGATAGATGTCAAATTTGTTTTAGATGCTCACTCATGGTCTGTACTATGAATGTAGGAAAAAATTTCGGATAAAATTAGAAATTAAAAATTTGGCGAAGGTCACCAGGCTTTTACCTTTTTTAAGGATTTTTTTTCTTATGGTAGATTAGGGTAGGGTAGTCATCAATGAGACACTTTTGGTTTTCTACTTTCAAAGATTTTTCTCATTTTTTCATCAGCATGTTTTAATGAGCTTTTTGTTGCATTTTCTTTCTTTTAATGTGTTCTAACATTGACCAAAATATGAGATCGATCCGACATCTACAGCCAGAGATATTCAACTGTCTCATTGTAGACGCACTTGGCAGGAACAATGAGACAGCTTGGGAACAATGAGACACACTACGAAATTCAAGATTTTTCTAATAAAACATCATGTTTTTGTATTGTTCCATTGCAGGCAACTTGCCTTGAACATTTTAGAGCAATTTTGCCAACATGAAACTTTTATTAACAAAAGTTATACTAAAAGTATTTAAATTTTGTAAAATCCGTATATTTATACCAAATAACTTTGTATTTTTGGTTCAATGAAGTTAAAACTCTATAAATTTGCCAAAAATCACTATTAATTCATGTTTTGAAAGATTTCCATAGATTTTGAAAAGTTTATTGAAGAAAAATCAAAGTGTCTCATTGTTACCCATGAGCTGAAATGAGTGGGGAACAATGAGACAGTCCTGGATACTGGGTATATTCTAAATTTTGGCCAAACCTAATGAAAGGAAATTGTAGCCCAACTCAATCCCTATGGAACGTCGAAAGAAATTTGAAGAAATATTAGTTTTGGTGTTAATGGCAGCCTACGAGCGAAAAAGTATTTTTTGTCCATAATTTACTTTTACACCCCAGAATCAAACATTTATGAATAACTTTGCAAGGGAGCGTCCATAACCAAAGCCACTATAATGGCAGACGTGTATCCAGTAGACACACCTTTTCCCCAAATATGAGCCTGATTGGTTGAAACTACGACTTGTGAGAGCCATTTTATCATTGTTCCCCGTGTCTCATTGATGACTACTCTACCCTAAACAAACGGCTCTAACACCAGAACCAAATTATGAATCTGGACGAAAATTTGGGAGGTTGTAGAGCTCGAAAAATACAATTTTTGAAATAAATAAAAGATATGAAAATGAAAAAATTGGACCATATTTTCATTTGAAAACTGTGTATTTTGTTGAAAAGTCTGGCCACAACCGAAAACAGATGGATATTTATAAATTCGGCCTCAAAACGACCCGGGTTCAGCACACCAGCTTTCAAATGCACTTGGAACAATCAAAATCGGAAATGGGGGAGCCGAGGATTTCGCGACACAAAATTTGGCAAAAATGTTACCACACACGGACATCACTCGAACTCCACGGAATTTATTTTCTCAAAATTCGAGGGTTGGAGATAGATAAGTTCTGTCAAGGTGAATCAATAGAGCGTCAAAAATCGATGCAGTGTGATTTTTTGACGATTTTTCTGATGAAAATTCATGCCGAATCGTAATATTTACGAAGATGAAAATGACGTCCAGCCATAAACTAAAACCTATACATTTCTTTAGTAAGAAAAGTAAAAACAGAATTGCTCAATAAAATCCAGAAATGCTCTACATTTTCGTGAATCGGCTTTTCATTGTAATTTTTGAATTGGATGAAACATTTTCCTTCGATTCGTTATGCTCAAAAAAGCGATTATGCATCATACGTTTCTCAAACTTTTAAAAAATTTCACTGCAGAGCAACTTTAGCCCAAACATAGATTTTCTGGTACTTTTGCACTCAAACCTCTCAAACTTCTATGAAACTTGTTTTTTTTTTATTTATTCTTTTTAAACAAATTTTCAATGAGGGGATAAAACTCTCTTCAAGTACTCTTCCTAACTCCTGAAGAAGTTTTGAAGAGAATTTTATCCTACCGCGGTCCAAACTGCTATGCTGTAGCTATCTTGAAGAGCTCTTGTAGAACTCTTAGAAAAAAATGTTACTTGGGCACCCTATTAGACATGCTTTACTAGGCTTTTTGAATCCATATTAGTGTACATGGAATTAGTTGTTCTTGATAATGGCATTAAAGAAAAAAACCCGATTTAATCCCACCTGGGGTGAGATAGAGCCTTTCTTACAAAAGGAAGTTAACGGCAGTTGATTTTGTTTTTCAAAGAAATAGCAAAATAAAGAATGGTCCATTCATTAATCAATTCGAAACTCAACCATATTTTTTCATATAACTGAAAAGCGCTGGTTTTTGCCCCATTTGCCATGGCCGGTTGTAAGCTGTGCTCGCACACAAGCATTTTCGATTTTAAAATCAGAACACATTGTTTTTGCGACAGAGATTTAGCTCAAAATTTGCGATGTTCATAATGTTTTCTGCATATCGCTAAATTGTTCGTATTCTCTGAGTGTTTTTTTGCACTTTTCAAAATATTAAAAATTAACGAGAAAACAAAATAATTCCGTCTTGCTCCAGAGCGTTAAAGTGGTAACAAAATGACTGGCAGAAAGTGTTTCAACACCCGAGAATTTGCCGTGTTGTAAACAACGATGTAACGGTAAAGCCGCATAAATGTTCTTGAAAGCTTTGAAACGCCTACTGTAATTCACTAAACTGTCATTTAGGCGTTAGGCAAAATTATGAGCTTTCAATAAGCAAGCCAGAGTATGCATTTAGGCGTTTTTGGGATTGGGAAGCAAACAACGACTGAGCGATCGGTGGGACTTCACTACGACAAACGCAAACGTACCGAATAAACCACCTTGGTGCGCTGGTACGATAAACAAAAATACTAATACACAAAAAGGCTAGTACCGAAGCTAGAAAACCAAGTCCGCGATGTGCACTGTCACTGGCACATGGGAAGCTTGGACGCTTCCCAGAAATTCGTTCGCCCAGATATCGATCAGAGAATGAGCAAAACAAAAAAGAAAGGCAAAAGAATAAGCATGAGGCTTCAGAACAGATAGCTAATTGCGTCTAGTTTGCGTTCACTGAAGCTTAGCATAGAAAATAATGATAGGCGATGTGTGATGACCGAGCAATCGATAAAGCAACGTGCACTAAAAGGGGGTAATCTAGTATCAAAACTCTATACGCGCCAGCATCACGCGCCAGCATTGCTCGCGTCTGCATGTGAAGCTCAACTTGACAACTTGTCGACGAAGCGACGAAGCGACGAAAATCGATCGTCCATGATTTTTTGCAGATTTTTCGAATGAATATTGCTCGAGAAATGATTTGGGAACGAAGCTTGATTTGGCGTCGGAGCCAAAAGCAAATCCTATACCTTTCTTTAGTAAGAAAGGCAAAAATGGAAATTTTCTAAAATCTGAACGGTAAATCCGAATGAGGTCAAATTTGTTTCAGAACATCGAGTATGGTCTAGATTATGATGTGGAGAAAAAAAATTAGATAAAATGCCAAAGGAATAGTTTTGGCATTTGGTGAAAATTGGCTTTTACCTTTTTTAGGGGTTTTCCCCCTCACAGTGAATTGGTCCACAAGCTGTAAATCAAGAACCACATTACCGACATAGATGAAAATTTGGGAGGATGTAGGGCTGGAAAAATGCAATTTTTTGGATAAATAAACGATTTCAATACTTCAATTTTCGACCGAATTTTCATTTGAAAACCGCCTGATTTGGTGAAAACACACTCCGAGTCCCCATAAAAAATGGATAAATTCAAATTTGGTATGGAACTGGTTCAGGTTCAGCACATCCCCTTTCAAATGCGCCCAAGAGAGCTTAAATCCATAATGTGGGCACTGAGAAACCCCCTACCACAAAATTGAGCACTTTTTTACCACACACGGACGTCACGCGTGCTTTACAGTAAATTAAGCGCCAAAATTCGGATATTGGAGGTAGACCAATTCTGTCATTGTCAATCGATCGGGCGTCGAAAATCGATCGTCCATGATTTTTTGCAGATTTTTCGAATGAATATTGCTCGAGAAATGATTTGGGAACGAAGCTTGATTTGGCGTCGGAGCCAAAAGCAAATCCTATACCTTTCTTTAGTAAGAAAGGCAAAAATGGTGAACCTTGAAATCGTTGTGTAATTCTTGCATGAAAATTGGCGATCATCGAGATTTGATTTGTTAAAAATCTATTTTGAAGGTAATCTAGCGATTATTTGCCCATTTTTTAAATTGAATTTGCTCAAAATGCAGATATTTAATTCTGTCAGATTCAGAAAAGAGCGCGTTCTGGTAAAAATATTTTCAAGATAAAAAATCCAGTCTTACATAATGAAATGGCAAGAAACCACAAAAAATGTCAAATCTCGTTTCTATTTTTTCTCTATTTATTCAAAAGAATGGGGTATTTTTTTGTAAAATTGTCTTGAAAATGAATTCTCTCGATTAAATTTAAAAAAAATGTGACGTTTTGACCGCTTTTTAAAATTGTTTTAAATGTAAATTTTAAAAAGATTCATAAAAAAGTTCTTTGCAAAATAATTTTTTATATACTCTTTTAAAATGTTCCTTCCCCATCCACCTCAAATCGAACGATGGCGTGCGTCGCCGAGTTGAAGCTGCTACTGCTGCTGAGTGAGTCAGGCACCATAAATTGAAAAAAAGCTTTCCGCTTCCATTAAATTTGCTGCTATCAAATCGAACATAATAATAATAATATCACGCTTCGCAAATGCTTCACGTGTTCCAAATTTTTAAACCCCACCCCCCATTTCGGGGAATGCAGAACTGGTACCGGTTGAAATGTAGAATTATTAACGTGCGGGGAGTGGAAAAATCACCGACGAGGTCAAATTCTTGCAGACCGTGTCGCCCGTTATGTCTCTAAAAATTGTTTCCGAAAGTCCCGAAATGGAATAGTGTGGGGGAAAATGGTGGGTGGAACAAAAATCGACATTTTTCTTTCCGATAAATTATTTAAATGTTAATTTGAATGGCCAAAAGCTGCGCAGAAGTCGGAATGCAGGCGATTTTTATTTCATGTTGCAGAATTTTTCAGTAGTTTTCTCTTTTTGCGAGGGAGGATTTTATTTCTCGGAAAAGCCAATGCAGTCCACTTTGTGGGGTGGGTGCAATTTTCCATTAGCGGTCATAATGACCGCGTGATTTTGCGAAAAAAGCTCGCTCGCTCTCGGTGGTGGGACGACAGCTCCAACCAACCGACCAGAGTGCCAGTGTGTTGCATAAGTTAATTAGTGGCTGCGCAATTAAAGTGAGATGAGCGGTCCCTCCTGGGTCTGGGAAAATTGAGAGTGGTGGAAATTCGTAATCATTTTCCGTTTCAACAAATTGACCATTAATTGTAATTAGCTTTGTGATCGAGGACAATTTCAATGAAAATGGTTTTGATATTTTTTTCTATTAATTTAACTCAGCAAAAAATTATTTTTTTCTTACTTCAAAAGCGTTATTGATCCACGAACGACAACATGTTATCACGTTGCCGAGTGCTGTTGCATCACCATCATCATCATCATCGTCGAGCAATTTTCCTCGATTTTCACTCGGTTGTGGTTAAATGAAGGGTGGAAAATTGTGGGGTTGAAGGTTGTGTAAGTTACACTGCTACCTACCTTCGCTATAGGTGCTGAAAAGACTGACTTTCTCATTTCTGGAAGCGCTTTGCTTTCACAGAACTTTGTCTTGTGAGTGTTGTATCGATGCATCGCTCAAGAGTTGTTCAAGTCTTTCTACCGGCTGTGATGCTGCATGACGTTGCAGTCAACTTACCTTCCTGATGACAGACGGCATCTGACTTTGAGTTGCTTGCACGGAAAGAAAAAAAATATGTTTGTTCAAGCTTTAAAATTGCGTTCAAGTATTATACCTTAAAATAATTCAATTGTATAAATACAGAAAAAAAAATATCAAAATTTATTGGCTACTCCGGCTTACCATCAAATTGTGTCCCAGTTGTACATCCCACGAGGACTCCCAAACTCCCCAACGACGATGTTACATATCTAAGATGAGGACTATGACGAGCCATGAAACGTTCCACCCAATAATCTAATCAAAAGTCAACATCTACATAGTTGGCATGCTCTCTTATCGTTCGCCTTGTTTGCATTGGGGGTGCTCCCTAAACCAACCCCCAAATCACCCCTCCTCCCCCGTTCAAAAGGAAGGAACTCTCGCCCTGCCTCAGGGCACAGTTATTGTTGGCAAGTGGCGATAGTGTGTTGTCTATTCTCGCTTCGTTGTCATCCCTCCGTTGTGCTGTGTTCAACCTTCAGCTGTGGGCATGTCAAGTGTTGTGTTTGACGATCAGGTCTTCACTCTTTGTGAGTGTGTGACATCGAACGAACTAGGAAAGGGGCCCATCTTGTGTGGTGAACTCCCGCCCCCAGCAGAGAATAGAGGTTAGGTTGTTATGAGCGTTTAATGGAGAAGACCCGGAGGAAGGGAAGGATGTAACACACTTACCTGGCTTCCGCTCTCTTGCCAAAACATTATCGTCTGTGCCGAGAGGGAAGTAAGCCATACCCTTACATTTGGGGAGTGAATTTCCCGAAGGGGATGAACGCACACAAACACACAATGCCGGTAGGTAGCAGCAACAAGCATATCTCTATGGAACATTGAAGACTTTGAGATGTGACGCAGAAAAGGAAAAGTATTGTTGAAAAAGAATCCTTATTCCTTATTCCTTATTCCTTATTCCTTATTCCTTATTCCTTATTCCTTATTCCTTATTCCTTATTCCTTATTCCTTATTCCTTATTCCTTATTCCTTATTCCTTATTCCTTATTCCTTATTCCTTATTCCTTATTCCTTATTCCTTA